>NW_027017182.1:0-257068 GCF_036013445.1 Caloenas nicobarica
GGGCTCTGTCGGGCTCTGTCGGGCTCTACTGGGCCCTGTCGGGCTCTGTCGGGCTCTGTCGGGCCCTGTCGGGCCCTGTCGGGCTCTGTCAGGCTCTGTCGGGCTCTGTCGGGCTCTAATGGGCCCTGTCGGGCCCTGTCGGGCCCTGTCGGGCTCTACTGGGCTCTACTGGGCTCTGTCGGGCTCTTTCGGGCTCTACTGGGCCCTGTCGGGCCCTGTCGGGCTCTGTCGGGCTCTGTCGGGCCCTGTCGGGCTCTGTCGGGCTCTGTCGGGCTCTGTCGGGCTCTACTGGGCTCTACTGGGCTCTGTCGGGCTCTGTCGGGCTCTACTGGGCCCTGTCGGGCCCTGTCGGGCCCTGTCGGGCTCTATCGGGCTCTGTCGGGCTCTACTGGGCCCTGTCGGGCTCTGTCGGGCCCTGTCGGGCTCTGTCGGGCTCTACTGGGCTCTGTCGGGCCCTGTCGGGCTCTGTCGGGCCCTGTCGGGCCCTGTCGGGCTCTGTCGGGCCCTGTCGGCCTCTGTCGGGCTCTGTCGGGCTCTGTCGGGCTCTACTGGGCTCTGTCGGGCTCTGTCGGGCTCTGTCGGGCTCTGTCGGGCTCTACTGGGCCCTGTCGGGCTCTGTCGGGCTCTGTCGGGCCCTGTCGGGCTCTGTCGGGCTCTGTCGGGCCCTGTCGGGCTCTGTCGGGCTCTGTCGGGCTCTACTGGGCCCTGTCGGGCTCTGTCGGGCTCTGTCGGGCTCTGTCGGGCCCTGTTGGGCTCTGTCGGGCTCTACTGGGCCCTGTCGGGCCCTGTCGGGCTCTGTCGGGCTCTGTCGGGCCCTGTCGGGCTCTGTCGGGCTCTGTCGGGCTCTGCGGGCTCTACTGGGCCCTGTCGGGCGCTGTCGGGCTCTGTCGGGCTCTGTCGGGCTCTGTCGGGCCCTGTCGGGCTCTGTCGGGCTCTACTGGGCCCTGTCGGGTTCTCTCGGGCTCTGTCGGGCTGTGTCGGGCTCTGTCGGGCTCTACTGGGCTCTACTGGGGCTCTGTCGGGCTCTGTCGGGCTCTGTCAGGCTCTACTGGGCCCTGTCGGGCCCTGTCGGGCTCTGTCGGGCTCTGTCGGGCTCTGTCGGGCTCTACTGGGCCCTGTCGGGCCCTGTCGGGCTCTGTCGTACCCTGTCGGGCCCTGTCGGGCTCTGTCGGGCCCTGTCGGGCTCTGTTGGGCCCTGTCGGGCCCTGTCGGGCTCTGTCGGGCTCTGTCGGGCCCTGTCGGGCTCTGTCGGGCTCTACTGGGCTCTGTCGGGCCCTGTCGGGCTCTGTCGGGCCCTGTCGGGCCCTGTCGGGCTCTGTCGGGCTCTGTCGGGCTCTGTCGGGCTCTGTCGGGCTCTACTGGGCTCTGTCGGGCTCTGTCGGGCTCTGTCGGGCTCTGTCGGGCTCTACTGGGCCCTGTCGGGCTCTGTCGGGCTCTGTCGGGCCCTGTCGGGCTCTGTCGGGCTCTGTCGGGCCCTGTCGGGCTCTGTCGGGCTCTGTCGGGCTCTACTGGGCCCTGTCGGGCTCTGTCGGGCTCTGTCGGGCTCTGTCGGGCCCTGTTGGGCTCTGTCGGGCTCTACTGGGCCCTGTCGGGCCCTGTCGGGCTCTGTCGGGCTCTGTCGGGCTCTGTCAGGCTCTACTGGGCCCTGTCGGGCTCTGTCGGGCTCTGTCGGGCCCTGTCGGGCCCTGTCGGGCTCTGTCGGGCTCTGTCGGGCTCTGTCGGGCCCTGTCGGGCTCTGTCGGGCTCTGTCGGGCTGTGTCGGGCTCTGTCGGGCTCTACTGGGCTCTACTGGGCTCTGTCGGGCTCTGTCGGGCCCTGTCGGGCTCTGTCGGGCTCTGTCGGGCCCTGTCGGGCTCTGTCGGGCTCTGTCGGGCTCTGTCGGGCTCTACTGGGCCCTGTCGGGCCCTGTCGGGCCCTGTCGGGCTCTGTCGGGCTCTGTCGGCCTCTGTCGGGCCCTGTCGGGCTCTGTCGGGCTCTGTCGGGCCCTGTCGGGCCCTGTCGGGCTCTGTCGGGCTCTGTCGGGCTCTGTCGGGCTCTGTCGGGCTCTACTGGGCTTTGTCGGGCTCTTTCGGGCTCTGTGGGGCCCTGTAGGGCTCTGTCGGGCTCTGTCGGGCCCTGTCGGGCTCTGTCGGGCCCTGTCGGGCCCTGTCGGGCTCTGTCGGGCTCTGTCGGGCCCTGTCGGGCTCTGTCGGGCTCTGTCGGGCTCTGTCGGGCTCTACTGGGCCCTGTCGGGCTCTGTCGGGCTCTGTCGGGCCCTGTCGGGCTCTGTCGGGCTCTGTCGGGCCCTGTCGGGCTCTGTCGGGCTCTACTGGGCCCTGTCGGGCCCTGTCGGGCCCTGTCGGGCTCTGTCGGGCTCTGTCGGGCTCTGTCGGGCTCTGTCGGGCTCTACTGGGCTCTACTGGGCTCTGTCGGGCTCTACTGGGCCCTGTCGGGCTCTGTCGGGCTCTGTCGGGCTCTGTCGGGCCCTGTCGGGCTCTGTCGGGCTCTGTCGTGCCCTGTCGGGCTCTGTCGGGCTCTGTCGGGCCCTGTCGGGCTCTATCGGGCCCTGTCGGGCTCTGTCGGGCCCTGTCGGGCCCTGTCGGGCTCTGTCGGGCTCTGTCGGGCCCTGTCGGGCTCTGTCGGGCTCTGTCGGGCTCTATCGGGCTCTACTGGGCCCTGTCGGGCCCTGTCGGGCCCTGTCGGGCTCTGTCGGGCTCTGTCGGGCTCTACTGGGCCCTGTCGGGCTCTGTCGGACTCTGTCGGGCCCTGTCGGGCCCTGTCGGGCTCTGTCAGGCTCTGTCGGGCTCTGTCGGGCTCTAATGGGCCCTGTCGGGCCTTGTCGGGCCCTGTCGGGCTCTACTGGGCTCTACTGGGCTCTGTCGGGCTCTTTCGGGCTCTACTGGGCCCTGTCGGGCCCTGTCGGGCCCTGTCGGGCTCTGTCGGGCTCTGTCGGGCCCTGTCGGGCTCTGTCGGGCTCTGTCGGGCTCTGTCGGGCTCTACTGGGCTCTACTGGGCTCTGTCGGGCTCTGTCGGGCTCTGTCGGGCTCTACTGGGCCCTGTCGGGCTCTGTCGGGCTCTGTCGGGCCCTGTCGGGCTCTGTCGGGCTCTGTCGGGCTCTGTCGGGCTCTACTGAGCCCTGTCGGACTCTGTCGGGCTCTGTCGGGCTCTGTCGGGCCCTGTTGGGCTCTGTCGGGCTCTACTGGGCCCTGTCGGGCCCTGTCGGGCTCTGTCGGGCTCTGTCGGGCCCTGTCGGGCTCTGTCGGGCTCTGTCGGGCTCTGTCGGGCTCTACTGGGCCCTGTCGGGCGCTGTCGGGCTCTGTCGGGCTCTGTCGGGCTCTGTCGGGCTCTGTCGGGCTCTACTGGGCCCTGTCGGGTTCTCTCGGGCTCTGTCGGGCTGTGTCGGGCTCTGTCGGGCTCTACTGGGCTCTACTGGGCTTTGTCGGGCTCTGTCGGGCTCTGTCGGGCTCTACTGGGCCCTGTCGGGCTCTGTCGGGCTCTGTCGGGCTCTGTCGGGCTCTGTCGGGCTCTACTGGTCCCTGTCGGGCCCTGTCGGGCTCTGTCGTACCCTGTCGGGCCCTGTCGGGCTCTGTCGGGCCCTGTCGGGCTCTGTCGGGCTCTGTCGGGCCCTGTCGGGCTCTGTCGGGCTCTGTCGGGCTCTGTCGGGCTCTACTGGGCCCTGTCGGGCCCTGTCGGGCCCTGTCGGGCTCTGTCGGGCTCTGTCGGGCTCTGTCGGGCTCTACTGGGCTCTGTCGGCCCTGTCGGGCCCTGTCGGGCCCTGTCGGGCTCTGTCGGGCTCTGTCGGGCTCTACTGGGCCCTGTCGGGCTCTGTCGGGCTCTGTCGGGCCCTGTCGGGCCCTGTCGGGCTCTGTCGGGCTCTGTCGGGCTCTGTCGGGCTCTACTGGGCTCTGTCGGGCTCTGTCGGGCTCTGTCGGGCTCTGTCGGGCTCTACTGGGCTTTGTCGGGCTCTTTCGGGCTCTGTGGGGCCCTGTAGGGCTCTGTCGGGCTCTGTCGGGCCCTGTCGGGCCCTGTCGGGCCCTGTCGGGCTCTGTCGGGCTCTGTCGGGCTCTGTCGGGCCCTGTCGGGCTCTGTCGGGCTCTGTCGGGCTCTGTCGGGCTCTACTGGGCCCTGTCGGGCTCTGTCGGGCCCTGTCGGGCTCTGTCGGGCTCTGTCGGGGCCCTGTCGGGCTCTGTCGGGCTCTACTGGGCCCTGTCGGGCCCTGTCGGGCCCTGTCGGGCTCTGTCGGGCTCTGTCGGGCTCTGTCGGGCTCTACTGGGCTCTACTGGGCTCTGTCGGGCTCTACTGGGCCCTGTCGGGCTCTGTCAGGCTCTGTCGGGCTCTGTCGGGCCCTGTCGGGCTCTGTCGGGCTCTGTCGTGCCCTGTCGGGCTCTGTCGGGCTCTGTCGGGCCCTGTCGGGCTCTATCGGGCCCTGTCGGGCTCTGTCGGGCCCTGTCGGGCCCTGTCGGGCTCTGTCGGGCTCTGTCGGGCCCTGTCGGGCTCTGTCGGGCTCTGTCGGGCTCTGTCGGGCTCTACTGGGCTCTGTCGGGCTCTGTCGGGCTCTGTCGGGCCCTGTCGGGCTCTGTCGGGTTCTATCGGGCTCTACTGGGCCCTGTCGGGCCCTGTCGGGCCCTGTCGGGCTCTGTCGGGCTCTGTCGGGCTCTACTGGGCCCTGTCGGGCCCTGTCGGGCCCTGTCGGGCTCTGTCGGGCTCTGTCGGGCTCTGTCGGGCTCTACTGGGCTCTGTCGGGCCCTGTCGGGCCCTGTCGGGCCCTGTCGGGCTCTGTCGGGCTCTGTCGGGCTCTACTGGGCCCTGTCGGGCTCTGTCGGGCTCTGTCGGGCTCTGTCGGGCCCTGTCGGGCCCTGTCGGGCTCTGTCGGGCTCTGTCGGGCTCTGTCGGGCTCTACTGGGCTCTGTCGGGCTCTGTCGGGCTCTGTCGGGCTCTGTCGGGCTCTACTGGGCTTTGTCGGGCTCTTTCGGGCTCTGTGGGGCCCTGTAGGGCTCTGTCGGGCTCTGTCGGGCCCTGTCGGGCTTGTCGCCCTGTCGGGCCCTGTCGGGCTCTGTCGGGCTCTGTCGGGGCCCTGTCGGGCTCTGTCGGGCTCTGTCGGGCTCTGTCGGGCTCTACTGGGCCCTGTCGGGCTCTGTCGGGCTCTGTCGGGCTCTGTCGGGCTCTGTCGGGCTCTACTGGTCCCTGTCGGGCCCTGTCGGGCTCTGTCGTACCCTGTCGGGCCCTGTCGGGCTCTGTCGGGCCCTGTCGGGCTCTGTCGGGCTCTGTCGGGCTCTGTCGGGCTCTACTGGGCCCTGTCGGGCCCTGTCGGGCCCTGTCGGGCTCTGTCGGTCTCTGTCGGGCTCTGTCGGGCTCTACTGGGCTCTGTCGGGCCCTGTCGGGCCCTGTCGGGCTCTGTCGGGCTCTACTGGGCCCTGTCGGGCTCTGTCGGGCTCTGTCGGGCTCTGTCGGGCCCTGTCGGGCCCTGTCGGGCTCTGTCGGGCTCTGTCGGGCTCTGTCGGGCTCTACTGGGCTCTGTCGGGCTCTGTCGGGCTCTGTCGGGCTCTGTCGGGCTCTACTGGGCTTTGTCGGGCTCTTTCGGGCTCTGTGGGGCCCTGTAGGGCTCTGTCGGGCCCTGTCGGGCCCTGTCGGGCCCTGTCGGGCTCTGTCGGGCTCTGTCGGGCCCTGTCGGGCTCTGTCGGGCTCTGTCGGGCTCTGTCGGGCTCTACTGGGCCCTGTCGGGCTCTGTCGGGCCCTGTCGGGCTCTGTCGGGCTCTGTCGGGCCCTGTCGGGCTCTGTCGGGCTCTACTGGGCCCTGTCGGGCCCTGTCGGGCCCTGTCGGGCTCTGTCGGGCTCTGTCGGGCTCTGTCGGGCTCTACTGGGCTCTACTGGGCTCTGTCGGGCTCTACTGGGCCCTGTCGGGCTCTGTCAGGCTCTGTCGGGCTCTGTCGGGCCCTGTCGGGCTCTGTCGGGCTCTGTCGTGCCCTGTCGGGCTCTGTCGGGCTCTGTCGGGCCCTGTCGGGCTCTATCGGGCCCTGTCGGGCTCTGTCGGGCCCTGTCGGGCCCTGTCGGGCTCTGTCGGGCTCTGTCGGGCACTGTCGGGCTCTGTCGGGCTCTGTCGGGCTCTATCGGGCTCTACTGGGCCCTGTCGGGCCCTGTCGGGCCCTGTCGGGCTCTGTCGGGCTCTGTCGGGCTCTGTCGGGCTCTACTGGGCCCTGTCGGGCCCTGTCGGGCCCTGTCGGGCTCTGTCGGGCTCTGTCGGGCTCTGTCGGGCTCTACTGGGCTCTGTCGGGCCCTGTCGGGCTCTGTCGGGCTCTACTGGGCTCTGTCGGGCCCTGTCGGGCTCTGTCGGGCCCTGTCGGGCCCTGTCGGGCTCTGTCGGGCCCTGTCGGCCTCTGTCGGGCTCTGTCGGGCTCTGTCGGGCTCTACTGGGCTCTGTCGGGCTCTGTCGGGCTCTGTCGGGCTCTGTCGGGCTCTACTGGGCCCTGTCGGGCTCTGTCGGGCTCTGTCGGGCCCTGTCGGGCTCTGTCGGGCTCTGTCGGGCCCTGTCGGGCTCTGTCGGGCTCTGTCGGGCTCTACTGGGCCCTGTCGGGCTCTGTCGGGCTCTGTCGGGCTCTGTCGGGCCCTGTTGGGCTCTGTCGGGCTCTACTGGGCCCTGTCGGGCCCTGTCGGGCTCTGTCGGGCTCTGTCGGGCCCTGTCGGGCTCTGTCGGGCTCTGTCGGGCTCTGTCGGGCTCTACTGGGCCCTGTCGGGCGCTGTCGGGCTCTGTCGGGCTCTGTCGGGCTCTGTCGGGCCCTGTCGGGCTCTGTCGGGCTCTACTGGGCCCTGTCGGGTTCTCTCGGGCTCTGTCGGGCTGTGTCGGGCTCTGTCGGGCTCTACTGGGCTCTACTGGGCTCTGTCGGGCTCTGTCGGGCTCTGTCGGGCTCTACTGGGCCCTGTCGGGCCCTGTCGGGCTCTGTCGGGCTCTGTCGGGCTCTGTCGGGCTCTACTGGGCCCTGTCGGGCCCTGTCGGGCTCTGTCGTACCCTGTCGGGCCCTGTCGGGCTCTGTCGGGCCCTGTCGGGCTCTGTTGTTCCCTGTCGGGCCCTGTCGGGCTCTGTCGGGCTCTGTCGGGCCCTGTCGGGCTCTGTCGGGCTCTGTCGGGCTCTGTCGGGCTCTACTGGGCCCTGTCGGGCCCTGTCGGGCTCTGTCGGGCTCTGTCGGGCTCTGTCGGGCCCTGTCGGGCTCTGTCGGGCTCTGTCGGGCCCTGTCGGGCCCTGTCGGGCTCTGTCGGGCTCTGTCGGGCTCTGTCGGGCTCTGTCGGGCTCTACTGGGCTTTGTCGGGCTCTTTCGGGCTCTGTGGGGCCCTGTAGGGCTCTGTCGGGCTCTGTCGGGCCCTGTCGGGCTCTGTCGGGCCCTGTCGGGCCCTGTCGGGCTCTGTCGGGCTCTGTCGGGCCCTGTCGGGCTCTGTCGGGCTCTGTCGGGCTCTGTCGGGCTCTACTGGGCCCTGTCGGGCTCTGTCGGGCTCTGTCGGGCCCTGTCGGGCTCTGTCGGGCTCTGTCGGGCCCTATCGGGCTCTGTCGGGCTCTACTGGGCCCTGTCGGGCCCTGTCGGGCTCTGTCGGGCTCTGTCGGGCTCTGTCGGGCTCTGTCGGGCTCTACTGGGCTCTACTGGGCTCTGTCGGGCTCTACTGGGCCCTGTCGGGCTCTGTCGGGCTCTGTCGGGCTCTGTCGGGCCCTGTCGGGCTCTGTCGGGCTCTGTCGTGCCCTGTCGGGCTCTGTCGGGCTCTGTCGGGCCCTGTCGGGCTCTATCGGGCCCTGTCGGGCTCTGTCGGGCCCTGTCGGGCCCTGTCGGGCTCTGTCGGGCTCTGTCGGGCCCTGTCGGGCTCTGTCGGGCTCTGTCGGGCTCTATCGGGCTCTACTGGGCCCTGTCGGGCCCTGTCGGGCCCTGTCGGGCCCTGTCGGGCTCTGTCGGGCTCTGTCGGGCTCTACTGGGCCCTGTCGGGCTCTGTCGGACTCTGTCGGGCCCTGTCGGGCCCTGTCGGGCTCTGTCAGGCTCTGTCGGGCTCTGTCGGGCTCTAATGGGCCCTGTCGGGCCTTGTCGGGCCCTGTCGGGCTCTACTGGGCTCTACTGGGCTCTGTCGGGCTCTTTCGGGCTCTACTGGGCCCTGTCGGGCTCTGTCGGGCCCTGTCGGGCTCTGTCGGGCTCTGTCGGGCCCTGTCGGGCTCTGTCGGGCTCTGTCGGGCTCTGTCGGGCTCTACTGGGCTCTACTGGGCTCTGTCGGGCTCTGTCGGGCTCTGTCGGGCTCTACTGGGCCCTGTCGGGCTCTGTCGGGCTCTGTCGGGCTCTGTCGGGCTCTACTGGGCCCTGTCGGGCGCTGTCGGGCTCTGTCGGGCTCTGTCGGGCTCTGTCGGGCTCTGTCGGGCTCTACTGGGCCCTGTCGGGTTCTCTCGGGCTCTGTCGGGCTGTGTCGGGCTCTGTCGGGCTCTACTGGGCTCTACTGGGCTTTGTCGGGCTCTGTCGGGCTCTGTCGGGCTCTACTGGGCCCTGTCGGGCTCTGTCGGGCTCTGTCGGGCTCTGTCGGGCTCTGTCGGGCTCTACTGGTCCCTGTCGGGCCCTGTCGGGCTCTGTCGTACCCTGTCGGGCCCTGTCGGGCTCTGTCGGGCCCTGTCGGGCTCTGTCGGGCTCTGTCGGGCCCTGTCGGGCTCTGTCGGGCTCTGTCGGGCTCTGTCGGGCTCTACTGGGCCCTGTCGGGCCCTGTCGGGCCCTGTCGGGCTCTGTCGGGCTCTGTCGGGCTCTGTCGGGCTCTACTGGGCTCTGTCGGGCCCTGTCGGGCCCTGTCGGGCCCTGTCGGGCTCTGTCGGGCTCTGTCGGGCTCTACTGGGCCCTGTCGGGCTCTGTCGGGCTCTGTCGGGCTCTGTCGGGCCCTGTCGGGCCCTGTCGGGCTCTGTCGGGCTCTGTCGGGCTCTACTGGGCTCTGTCGGGCTCTGTCGGGCTCTGTCGGGCTCTGTCGGGCTCTACTGGGCTTTGTCGGGCTCTTTCGGGCTCTGTGGGGCCCTGTAGGGCTCTGTCGGGCCCTGTCGGGCCCTGTCGGGCCCTGTCGGGCTCTGTCGGGCTCTGTCGGGCTCTGTCGGGCCCTGTCGGGCTCTGTCGGGCTCTGTCGGGCTCTGTCGGGCTCTACTGGGCCCTGTCGGGCTCTGTCGGGCCCTGTCGGGCTCTGTCGGGCTCTGTCGGGCCCTGTCGGGCTCTGTCGGGCTCTACTGGGCCCTGTCGGGCCCTGTCGGGCCCTGTCGGGCTCTGTCGGGCTCTGTCGGGCTCTGTCGGGCTCTACTGGGCTCTACTGGGCTCTGTCGGGCTCTACTGGGCCCTGTCGGGCTCTGTCAGGCTCTGTCGGGCTCTGTCGGGCCCTGTCGGGCTCTGTCGGGCTCTGTCGGGCCCTGTCGGGCTCTATCGGGCCCTGTCGGGCTCTGTCGGGCCCTGTCGGGCCCTGTCGGGCTCTGTCGGGCTCTGTCGGGCCCTGTCGGGCTCTGTCGGGCTCTGTCGGGTTCTATCGGGCTCTACTGGGCCCTGTCGGGCCCTGTCGGGCCCTGTCGGGCTCTGTCGGGCTCTGTCGGGCTCTGTCGGGCTCTACTGGGCCCTGTCGGGCCCTGTCGGGCCCTGTCGGGCTCTGTCGGGCTCTGTCGGGCTCTGTCGGGCTCTACTGGGCCCTGTCGGGCTCTGTCGGGCTCTGTCGGGCTCTGTCGGGCTCTGTCGGGCTCTACTGGTCCCTGTCGGGCCCTGTCGGGCTCTGTCGTACCCTGTCGGGCCCTGTCGGGCTCTGTCGGGCCCTGTCGTGCTCTGTCGGGCTCTGTCGGGCCCTGTCGGGCTCTGTCGGGCTCTGTCGGGCTCTGTCGGCTCTACTGGGCCCTGTCGGGCCCTGTCGGGCCCTGTCGGGCTCTGTCGGGCTCTGTCGGGCTCTGTCGGGCTCTACTGGGCTCTGTCGGGCCCTGTCGGGCCCTGTCGGGCTCTGTCGGGCTCTACTGGGCCCTGTCGGGCTCTGTCGGGCTCTGTCGGGCCCTGTCGGGCCCTGTCGGGCTCTGTCGGGCTCTGTCGGGCTCTGTCGGGCTCTACTGGGCTCTGTCGGGCTCTGTCGGGCTCTGTCGGGCTCTGTCGGGCTCTACTGGGCTTTGTCGGGCTCTTTCGGGCTCTGTGGGGGCCCTGTAGGGCTCTGTCGGGCTCTGTCGGGCCCTGTCGGGCCCTGTCGGGCCCTGTCGGGCTCTGTCGGGCTCTGTCGGGCCCTGTCGGGCTCTGTCGGGCTCTGTCGGGCTCTGTCGGGCTCTACTGGGCCCTGTCGGGCTCTGTCGGGCCCTGTCGGGCTCTGTCGGGCTCTGTCGGGCCCTGTCGGGCTCTGTCGGGCTCTACTGGGCCCTGTCGGGCCCTGTCGGGCCCTGTCCGGCTCTGTCGGGCTCTGTCGGGCTCTGTCGGGCTCTACTGGGCTCTACTGGGCTCTGTCGGGCTCTACTGGGCCCTGTCGGGCTCTGTCAGGCTCTGTCGGGCTCTGTCGGCCCTGTCGGGCTCTGTCGGGCTCTGTCGTGCCCTGTCGGGCTCTGTCGGGCTCTGTCGGGCCCTGTCGGGCTCTATCGGGCCCTGTCGGGCTCTGTCGGGCCCTGTCGGGCCCTGTCGGGCTCTGTCGGGCTCTGTCGGGCCCTGTCGGGCTCTGTCGGGCTCTGTCGGGCTCTATCGGGCTCTACTGGGCCCTGTCGGGCCCTGTCGGGCCCTGTCGGGCTCTGTCGGGCTCTGTCGGGCTCTGTCGGGCTCTACTGGGCCCTGTCGGGCCCTGTCGGGCCCTGTCGGGCTCTGTCGGGCTCTGTCGGGCTCTGTCGGGCTCTACTGGGCTCTGTCGGGCCCTGTCGGGCCCTGTCGGGCCCTGTCGGGATCTGTCGGGCTCTGTCTGGCTCTACTGGGCCCTGTCGGGCTCTGTCGGGGCTCTGTCGGGCTCTGTCGGGCCCTGTCGGCCCTGTCGGGCTCTGTCGGGCTCTGTCGGGCTCTACTGGGCTCTGTCGGGCTCTGTCGGGCTCTGTCGGGCTCTGTCGGGCTCTACTGGGCTTTGTCGGGCTCTTTCGGGCTCTGTGGGGCCCTGTAGGGCTCTGTCGGGCCCTGTCGGGCCCTGTCGGGCCCTGTCGGGCTCTGTCGGGCTCTGTCGGGCTCTGTCGGGCTCTGTCGGGCTCTACTGGGCCCTGTCGGGCTCTGTCGGGCCCTGTCGGGCTCTGTCGGGCTCTGTCGGGCCCTGTCGGGCTCTGTCGGGCTCTACTGGGCCCTGTCGGGCCCTGTCGGGCCCTGTCGGGCTCTGTCGGGCTCTGTCGGGCTCTGTCGGGCTCTACTGGGCTCTACTGGGCTCTGTCGGGCTCTACTGGGCCCTGTCGGGCTCTGTCAGGCTCTGTCGGGCTCTGTCGGGCCCTGTCGGGCTCTGTCGGGCTCTGTCGTGCCCTGTCGGGCTCTGTCGGGCTCTGTCGGGCCCTGTCGGGCTCTATCGGGCCCTGTCGTGCTCTGTCGGGCCCTGTCGGGCCCTGTCGGGCTCTGTCGGGCTCTGTCGGGCCCTGTCGGGCTCTGTCGGGCTCTGTCGGGCTCTATCGGGCTCTACTGGGCCCTGTCGGGCCCTGTCGGGCCCTGTCGGGCTCTGTCGGGCTCTGTCGGGCTCTACTGGGCCCTGTCGGGCTCTTTCGGACTCTGTCGGGCCCTGTCGGGCCCTGTCGGGCTCTGTCAGGCTCTGTCGGGCTCTGTCGGGCTCTAATGGGCCCTGTCGGGCCTTGTCGGGCCCTGTCGGGCTCTAATGGGATCTACTGGGCTCTGTCGGGCTCTTTCGGGCTCTACTGGGCCCTGTCGGGCCCTGTCAGGCCCTGTCGGGCTCTGTCGGGCTCTGTCGGGCCCTGTCGGGCTCTGTCGGGCTCTGTCGGGCTCTGTCGGGCTCTACTGGGCTCTACTGGGCTCTGTCGGGCTCTGTCGGGCTCTACTGGGCCCTGTCGGGCCCTGTCGGGCTCTGTCGGGCTCTGTCGGGCTCTGTCGGGCTCTACTGGGCTCTGTCGGGCTCTGTCGGGCTCTGTCGGGCTCTGTCGGGCTCTACTGGGCCCTGTCGGGCTCTGTCGGGCTCTGTCGGGCCCTGTCGGGCTCTGTCGGGCTCTGTCGGGCCCTGTCGTGCTCTGTCGGGCTCTGTCGGGCTCTGTCGGGCTCTGTCGGGCTCTACTGGGCCCTGTCGGGCTCTGTCGGGCTCTGTCGGGCCCTGTTGGGCTCTGTCGGGCTCTACTGGGCCCTGTCGGGCTCTGTCGGGCTCTATCGGGCTCTGTCGGGCTCTACTGGGCCCTGTCGGGCTCTGTCGGGCCCTGTCGGGCTCTGTCGGGCTCTACTGGGCTCTGTCGGGCTCTGTCGGGCTCTGTCGGGCCCTGTCGGGCCCTGTCGGGCTCTGTCGGGCCCTGTCGGCCTCTGTCGGGCTCTGTCGGGCTCTGTCGGGCTCTACTGGGCTCTGTCGGGCTCTGTCGGGCCCTGTCGGGCTCTGTCGGGCTCTGTCGGGCCCTGTCGGGCTCTATCGGGCCCTGTCGGGCTCTGTCGGGCCCTGTCGGGCCCTGTCGGGCTCTGTCGGGCTCTGTCGGGCCCTGTCGGGCTCTGTCGGGCTCTGTCGGGTTCTATCGGGCTCTACTGGGCCCTGTCGGGCCCTGTCGGGCCCTGTCGGGCTCTGTCGGGCTCTGTCGGGCTCTGTCGGGCTCTACTGGGCCCTGTCGGGCCCTGTCGGGCCCTGTCGGGCTCTGTCGGGCTCTGTCGGGCTCTGTCGGGCTCTACTGGGCCCTGTCGGGCTCTGTCGGGCTCTGTCGGGTTCTGTCGGGCTCTGTCGGGCTCTACTGGTCCCTGTCGGGCCCTGTCGGGCTCTGTCGTACCCTGTCGGGCCCTGTCGGGCTCTGTCGGGCCCTGTCGGGCTCTGTCGGGCTCTGTCGGGCCCTGTCGGGCTCTGTCGGGCTCTGTCGGGCTCTGTCGGGCTCTACTGGGCCCTGTCGGGCCCTGTCGGGCCCTGTCGGGCTCTGTCGGGCTCTGTCGGGCTCTGTCGGGCTCTACTGGGCTCTGTCGGGCCCTGTCGGGCCCTGTCGGGCTCTGTCGGGCTCTACTGGGCCCTGTCGGGCTCTGTCGGGCTCTGTCGGGCCCTGTCGGGCCCTGTCGGGCTCTGTCGGGCTCTGTCGGGCTCTGTCGGGCTCTACTGGGCTCTGTCGGGCTCTGTCGGGCTCTGTCGGGCTCTGTCGGGCTCTACTGGGCTTTGTCGGGCTCTTTCGGGCTCTGTGGGGCCCTGTAGGGCTCTGTCGGGCTCTGTCGGGCCCTGTCGGGCCCTGTCGGGCCCTGTCGGGCTCTGTCGGGCTCTGTCGGGCCCTGTCGGGCTCTGTCGGGCTCTGTCGGGCTCTGTCGGGCTCTACTGGGCCCTGTCGGGCTCTGTCGGGCCCTGTCGGGCTCTGTCGGGCTCTGTCGGGCCCTGTCGGGCTCTGTCGGGCTCTACTGGGCCCTGTCGGGCCCTGTCGGGCCCTGTCCGGCTCTGTCGGGCTCTGTCGGGCTCTGTCGGGCTCTACTGGGCTCTACTGGGCTCTGTCGGGCTCTACTGGGCCCTGTCGGGCTCTGTCAGGCTCTGTCGGGCTCTGTCGGGCCCTGTCGGGCTCTGTCGGGCTCTGTCGTGCCCTGTCGGGCTCTGTCGGGCTCTGTCGGGCCCTGTCGGGCTCTATCGGGCCCTGTCGGGCTCTGTCGGGCCCTGTCGGGCCCTGTCGGGCTCTGTCGGGCTCTGTCGGGCCCTGTCGGGCTCTGTCGGGCTCTGTCGGGCTCTATCGGGCTCTACTGGGCCCTGTCGGGCCCTGTCGGGCCCTGTCGGGCTCTGTCGGGCTCTGTCGGGCTCTGTCGGGCTCTGTCGGGCTCTACTGGGCCCTGTCGGGCCCTGTCGGGCCCTGTCGGGCTCTGTCGGGCTCTGTCGGGCTCTGTCGGGCTCTACTGGGCTCTGTCGGGCCCTGTCGGGCCCTGTCGGGCCCTGTCGGGATCTGTCGGGCTCTGTCGGGCTCTACTGGGCCCTGTCGGGCTCTGTCGGGCTCTGTCGGGCTCTGTCGGGCCCTGTCGGGCCCTGTCGGGCTCTGTCGGGCTCTGTCGGGCTCTACTGGGCTCTGTCGGGCTCTGTCGGGCTCTGTCGGGCTCTGTCGGGCTCTACTGGGCTTTGTCGGGCTCTTTCGGGCTCTGTGGGGCCCTGTAGGGCTCTGTCGGGCCCTGTCGGGCCCTGTCGGGCCCTGTCGGGCTCTGTCGGGCTCTGTCGGGCTCTGTCGGGCTCTGTCGGGCTCTACTGGGCCCTGTCGGGCTCTGTCGGGCCCTGTCGGGCTCTGTCGGGCTCTGTCGGGCCCTGTCGGGCTCTGTCGGGCTCTACTGGGCCCTGTCGGGCCCTGTCGGGCCCTGTCGGGCTCTGTCGGGCTCTGTCGGGCTCTGTCGGGCTCTACTGGGCTCTACTGGGCTCTGTCGGGCTCTACTGGGCCCTGTCGGGCTCTGTCAGGCTCTGTCGGGCTCTGTCGGGCCCTGTCGGGCTCTGTCGGGCTCTGTCGTGCCCTGTCGGGCTCTGTCGGGCTCTGTCGGGCCCTGTCGGGCTCTATCGGGCCCTGTCGTGCTCTGTCGGGCCCTGTCGGGCCCTGTCGGGCTCTGTCGGGCTCTGTCGGGCCCTGTCGGGCTCTGTCGGGCTCTGTCGGGCTCTATCGGGCTCTACTGGGCCCTGTCGGGCCCTGTCGGGCCCTGTCGGGCTCTGTCGGGCTCTGTCGGGCTCTACTGGGCCCTGTCGGGCTCTTTCGGACTCTGTCGGGCCCTGTCGGGCCCTGTCGGGCTCTGTCAGGCTCTGTCGGGCTCTGTCGGGCTCTAATGGGCCCTGTCGGGCCTTGTCGGGCCCTGTCGGGCTCTAATGGGATCTACTGGGCTCTGTCGGGCTCTTTCGGGCTCTACTGGGCCCTGTCGGGCCCTGTCAGGCCCTGTCGGGCTCTGTCGGGCTCTGTCGGGCCCTGTCGGGCTCTGTCGGGCTCTGTCGGGCTCTGTCGGGCTCTACTGGGCTCTACTGGGCTCTGTCGGGCTCTGTCGGGCTCTACTGGGCCCTGTCGGGCCCTGTCGGGCTCTGTCGGGCTCTGTCGGGCTCTGTCGGGCTCTACTGGGCTCTGTCGGGCTCTGTCGGGCTCTGTCGGGCTCTGTCGGGCTCTACTGGGCCCTGTCGGGCTCTGTCGGGCTCTGTCGGGCCCTGTCGGGCTCTGTCGGGCTCTGTCGGGCCCTGTCGTGCTCTGTCGGGCTCTGTCGGGCTCTGTCGGGCTCTGTCGGGCTCTACTGGGCCCTGTCGGGCTCTGTCGGGCTCTGTCGGGCCCTGTTGGGCTCTGTCGGGCTCTACTGGGCCCTGTCGGGCTCTGTCGGGCTCTATCGGGCTCTGTCGGGCTCTACTGGGCCCTGTCGGGCTCTGTCGGGCCCTGTCGGGCTCTGTCGGGCTCTACTGGGCTCTGTCGGGCTCTGTCGGGCTCTGTCGGGCCCTGTCGGGCCCTGTCGGGCTCTGTCGGGCCCTGTCGGCCTCTGTCGGGCTCTGTCGGGCTCTGTCGGGCTCTACTGGGCTCTGTCGGGCTCTGTCGGGCTCTGTCGGGCTCTGTCGGGCTCTACTGGGCCCTGTCGGGCTCTGTCGGGCTCTGTCGGGCCCTGTCGGGCTCTGTCGGGCTCTGTCGGGCCCTGTCGGGCTCTGTCGGGCTCTGTCGGGCTCTGTCGGGCTCTGTCGGGCTCTACTGGGCCCTGTCGGGCTCTGTCGGGCTCTGTCGGGCTCTGTCGGGCCCTGTTGGGCTCTGTCGGGCTCTACTGGGCCCTGTCGGGCCCTGTCGGGCTCTGTCGGGCTCTGTCGGGCCCTGTCGGGCTCTGTCGGGCTCTGTCGGGCTCTGTCGGGCTCTACTGGGCCCTGTCGGGCGCTGTCGGGCTCTGTCGGGCTCTGTCGGGCTCTGTCGGGCCCTGTCGGGCTCTGTCGGGCTCTACTGGGCCCTGTCGGGCTCTGTCGGGCTCTGTCGGGCCCTGTCGGGCTCTGTCGGGCTCTGTCGGGCTGTGTCGGGCTCTGTCGGGCTCTACTGGGCTCTACTGGGCTCTGTCGGGCTCTGTCGGGCTCTGTCGGGCTCTACTGGGCCCTGTCGGGCCCTGTCGGGCTCTGTCGGGCTCTGTCGGGCTCTGTCGGGCTCTACTGGGCCCTGTCAGGCCCTGTCGGGCTCTGTCGTACCCTGTCGGGCCCTGTCGGGCTCTGTCGGGCCCTGTCGGGCCCTGTCGGGCTCTGTCGGGCTCTGTCGGGCCCTGTCGGGCCCTGTCGGGCTCTGACGGGCTCTGTCGGGCTCTACTGGGCTCTGTCGGGCTCTGTCGGGCTCTGTTGGGCTCTGTCGGGCTCTACTGGGCCCTGTCGGGCTCTTTCGGGCTCTGTGGGGCCCTGTCGGGCTCTGTCGGGCTCTGTCGGGCTCTGTCGGGCCCTGTCGGGCTCTGTCGGGCCCTGTCGGGCTCTGTCGGGCTCTGTCGGGCGCTGTCGGGCTCTGTCGGGCTCTGTCGGGCTCTGTCGGGCTCTACTGGGCCCTGTCGGGCTCTGTCGTGCTCTGTCGGGCCCTGTCGGGCTCTGTCGGGCTCTGTCGGGCCCTGTCGGGCTCTGTCGGGCTCTGTCGGGCTCTGTCGGGCTCTACTGGGCTCTACTGGGCTCTGTCGGGCTCTACTGGGCCCTGTCGGGCTCTGTCGGGCTCTGTCGGGCTCTGTCGGGCCCTGTCGGGCTCTGTCGGGCTCTGTTGGGCCCTGTCGGGCTCTGTCGGGCTCTGTCGGGCCCTGTCGGGCTCTATCGGGCCCTGTCGGGCTCTGTCGGGCCCTGTCGGGCCCTGTCGGGCTCTGTCGGGCTCTGTCGGGCCCTGTCGGGCTCTGTCGGGCTCTGTCGGGCTCTGTCGGGCCCTGTCGGGCTCTATCGGGCCCTGTCGGGCTCTGTCGGGCCCTGTCGGGCCCTGTCGGGCTCTGTCGGGCTCTGTCGGGCCCTGTCGGGCCCTGTCGGGCTCTATCGGGCTCTACTGGGCCCTGTCGGGCCCTGTCGGGCTCTGTCGGGCTCTGTCGGGCTCTACTGGGCCCTGTCGGGCTCTGTCGGACTCTGTCGGGCCCTGTCGGGCCCTGTCGGGCTCTGTCAGGCTCTGTCGGGCTCTGTCGGGCTCTAATGGGCCCTGTCGGGCCCTGTCGGGCCCTGTCGGGCTCTACTGGGCTCTACTGGGCTCTGTCGGGCTCTTTCGGGCTCTACTGGGCCCTGTCGGGCCCTGTCGGGCCCTGTCGGGCTCTGTCGGGCTCTGTCGGGCCCTGTCGGGCTCTGTCGGGCTCTGTCGGGCTCTACTGGGCTCTACTGGGCTCTGTCGGGCTCTGTCGGGCTCTACTGGGCCCTGTCGGGCCCTGTCGGGCTCTATCGGGCTCTGTCGGGCTCTACTGGGCCCTGTCGGGCTCTGTCGGGCCCTGTCGGGCTCTGTCGGGCCCTGTCGGGCCCTGTCGGGCTCTGTCGGGCCCTGTCGGGCTCTGTCGGGCTCTGTCGGGCTCTACTGGGCTCTGTCGGGCTCTGTCGGGCTCTGTCGGGCTCTACTGGGCCCTGTCGGGCTCTGTCGGGCTCTGTCGGGCCCTGTCGGGCTCTGTCGGGCACTGTCGGGCCCTGTCGGGCTCTGTCGGGCTCTGTCGGGCCCTGTCGGGCCCTGTCGGGCTCTGTCAGGCTCTGTCGGGCTCTGTCGGGTTCTAATGGGCCCTGTCGGGCCCTGTCGGGCCCTGTCGGGCTCTACTGGGCTCTACTGGGCTCTGTCGGGCTCTTTCGGGCTCTACTGGGCCCTGTCGGGCCCTGTCGGGCCCTGTCGGGCTCTGTCGGGCTCTGTCGGGCCCTGTCGGGCTCTGTCGGGCTCTGTCGGGCTCTACTGGGCTCTACTGGGCTCTGTCGGGCTCTGTCGGGCTCTACTGGGCCCTGTCGGCCCCTGTCGGGCCCTGTCGGGCTCTATCGGGCTCTGTCGGGCTCTACTGGGCCCTGTCGGGCTCTGTCGGGCCCTGTCGGGCTCTGTCGGGCTCTACTGGGCTCTGTCGGGCCCTGTCGGGCTCTGTCGGGCCCTGTCGGGCCCTGTCGGGCTCTGTCGGGCCCTGTCGGCCTCTGTCGGGCTCTGTCGGGCTCTGTCGGGCTCTACTGGGCTCTGTCGGGCTCTGTCGGGCTCTGTCGGGCTCTGTCGGGCTCTACTGGGCCCTGTCGGGCTCTGTCGGGCTCTGTCGGGCCCTGTCGGGCTCTGTCGGGCTCTGTCGGGCCCTGTCGGGCTCTGTCGGGCTCTGTCGGGCTCTACTGGGCCCTGTCGGGCTCTGTCGGGCTCTGTCGGGCCCTGTCGGGCTCTGTCAGGCTCTGTCGGGCCCTGTCGTGCTCTGTCGGGCTCTGTCGGGCTCTGTCGGGCTCTGTCGGGCTCTACTGGGCCCTGTCGGGCTCTGTCGGGCTCTGTCGGGCCCTGTTGGGCTCTGTCGGGCTCTACTGGGCCCTGTCGGGCTCTGTCGGGCTCTATCGGGCTCTGTCGGGCTCTACTGGGCCCTGTCGGGCTCTGTCGGGCCCTGTCGGGCTCTGTCGGGCTCTACTGGGCTCTGTCGGGCTCTGTCGGGCTCTGTCGGGCCCTGTCGGGCTCTGTCGGGCCCTGTCGGGCCCTGTCGGGCTCTGTCGGGCCCTGTCGGCCTCTGTCGGGCTCTGTCGGGCTCTGTCGGGCTCTACTGGGCTCTGTCGGGCTCTGTCGGGCTCTGTCGGGCTCTACTGGGCCCTGTCGGGCTCTGTCGGGCTCTGTCGGGCCCTGTCGGGCTCTGTCGGGCCCTGTCGGGCTCTGTCGGGCTCTGTCGGGCTCTGTCGGGCTCTACTGGGCCCTGTCGGGCTCTGTCGGGCTCTGTCGGGCTCTGTCGGGCCCTGTTGGGCTCTGTCGGGCTCTACTGGGCCCTGTCGGGCCCTGTCGGGCTCTGTCAGGCTCTGTCGGGCCCTGTCGGGCTCTGTCGGGCTCTGTCGGGCTCTGTCGGGCTCTACTGGGCCCTGTCGGGCGCTGTCGGGCTCTGTCGGGCTCTGTCGGGCTCTGTCGGGCCCTGTCGGGCTCTGTCGGGCTCTACTGGGCCCTGTTTGGTTCTGTCGGGCTCTGTCGGGCTCTGTCAGGCTCTACTGGGCCCTGTCGGGCTCTGTCGGGCTCTGTCGGGCCCTGTCGGGCTCTGTCGGGCTCTGTCGGGCCCTGTCGGGCTCTGTCGGGCTCTGTCGGGCTGTGTCGGGCTCTGTCGGGCTCTACTGGGCTCTACTGGGCTCTGTCGGGCTCTGTCGGGCTCTGTCGGGCTCTACTGGGCCCTGTCGGGCCCTGTCGGGCTCTGTCGGGCTCTGTCGGGCTCTACTGGGCTCTACTGGGCTCTGTCGGGCTCTGTCGGGCTCTGTCGGGCTCTACTGGGCCCTGTCAGGCCCTGTCGGGCTCTGTCGTACCCTGTCGGGCCCTGTCGGGCTCTGTCGGGCTCTGTCGGGCTCTGTCGGGCTCTACTGGGCTCTGTCGGGCCCTGTCGGGCCCTGTCGGGCTCTGTCGGGCTCTGTCGGGCTCTACTGGGCCCTGTCGGGCTCTGTCGTGCTCTGTCGGGCCCTGTCGGGCTCTGTCGGGCTCTGTCGGGCCCTGTCGGGCTCTGTCGGGCTCTACTGGGCCCTGTCGGGCCCTGTCGGGCCCTGTCGGGCTCTGTCGGGCTCTGTCGGGCTCTGTCAGGCTCTACTGGGCTCTACTGGGCTCTGTCGGGCTCTACTGGGTCCTGTCGGGCTCTGTCGGGCTCTGTCGGGCTCTGTCGGGCTCTGTCGGGCTCTGTCGGGCCCTGTCGGGCTCTGTCGGGCTCTGTCGGGCCCTGTCGGGCTCTACTGGGTCCTGTCGGGCTCTGTCGGGCTCTGTCGGGCTCTGTCGTGCCCTGTCGGGCTCTGTCGGGCTCTGTCGGGCCCTGTCGGGCTCTATCGGGCCCTGTCGGGCTCTGTCGGGCCCTGTCGGGCCCTGTCGGGTTCTGTCGGGCTCTGTCGGGCTCTATCGGGCTCTACTGGGCCCTGTCGGGCCCTGTCGGGCCCTGTCGGGACCTGTCGGGCTCTGTCGGGCTCTGTCGGGCTCTACTGGGCCCTGTCGGGCTCTGTCGGACTCTGTCGGGCCCTGTCGGGCCCTGTCGGGCTCTGTCAGGCTCTGTCGGGCTCTGTCGGGCTCTAATGGGCCCTGTCGGGCCCTGTCAGGCCCTGTCGGGCTCTACTGGGCTCTACTGGGCTCTGTCGGGCTCTTTCGGGCTCTACTGGGCCCTGTCGGGCCCTGTCGGGCCCTGTCGGGCTCTGTCGGGCCCTGTCGGGCCCTGTCGGGCTCTGTCGGGCTCTGTCGGGCTCTACTGGGCTCTACTGGGCTCTGTCGGGCTCTGTCGGGCTCTACTGGGCCCTGTCGGGCCCTGTCGGGCTCTATCGGGCTCTGTCGGGCTCTACTGGGCCCTGTCGGGCTCTGTCGGGCCCTGTCGGGCTCTGTCGGGCCCTGTCGGGCTCTGTCGGGCTCTGTCGGGCTCTACTGGGCTCTGTCGGGCTCTG
This sequence comes from Caloenas nicobarica, assembly GCF_036013445.1. Classification (NCBI taxonomy): domain Eukaryota; kingdom Metazoa; phylum Chordata; class Aves; order Columbiformes; family Columbidae; genus Caloenas; species Caloenas nicobarica. The sequence goes on from NW_027017182.1 coordinate 20,536, forward strand.
TCGGGCTCTACTGGGCCCTGTCGGGCTCTGTCGTGCTCTGTCGGGCCCTGTCGGGCTCTGTCGGGCTCTGTCGGGCCCTGTCGGGCTCTGTCGGGCTCTACTGGGCCCTGTCGGGCCCTGTCGGGCCCTGTCGGGCTCTGTCGGGCTCTGTCGGGCTCTGTCGGGCTCTACTGGGCTCTACTGGGCTCTGTCGGGCTCTACTGGGCCCTGTCGGGCTCTGTCGGGCTCTGTCGGGCTCTGTCGGGCCCTGTCGGGCTCTGTCGGGCTCTGTCGTGCCCTGTCGGGCTCTGTCGGGCTCTGTCGGGCCCTGTCGGGCTCTATCGGGCCCTGTCGGGCTCTGTCGGGCCCTGTCGGGCCCTGTCGGGCTCTGTCGGGCTCTGTCGGGCCCTGTCGGGCTCTGTCGGGCTCTGTCGGGCTCTATCGGGCTCTACTGGGCCCTGTCGGGCCCTGTCGGGCTCTGTCGGGCTCTGTCGGGCTCTACTGGGCCCTGTCGGGCTCTGTCGGACTCTGTCGGGCCCTGTCGGGCCCTGTCGGGCTCTGTCAGGCTCTGTCGGGCTCTGTCGGGCTCTAATGGGCCCTGTCGGGCCCTGTCGGGCCCTGTCGGGCTCTACTGGGCTCTACTGGGCTCTGTCGGGCTCTTTCGGGCTCTACTGGGCCCTGTCGGGCCCTGTCGGGCCCTGTCGGGCTCTGTCGGGCTCTGTCGGGCCCTGTCGGGCTCTGTCGGGCTCTGTCGGGCTCTACTGGGCTCTACTGGGCTCTGTCGGGCTCTGTCGGGCTCTACTGGGCCCTGTCGGGCCCTGTCGGGCTCTATCGGGCTCTGTCGGGCTCTACTGGGCCCTGTCGGGCTCTGTCGGGCCCTGTCGGGCTCTGTCGGGCCCTGTCGGGCCCTGTCGGGCTCTGTCGGGCCCTGTCGGGCTCTGTCGGGCTCTGTCGGGCTCTACTGGGCTCTGTCGGGCTCTGTCGGGCTCTGTCGGGCTCTACTGGGCCCTGTCGGGCTCTGTCGGGCTCTGTCGGGCCCTGTCGGGCTCTGTCGGGCTCTGTCGGGCCCTGTCGGGCTCTGTCGGGCTCTGTCGGGCCCTGTCGGGCCCTGTCGGGCTCTGTCAGGCTCTGTCGGGCTCTGTCGGGTTCTAATGGGCCCTGTCGGGCCCTGTCGGGCTCTACTGGGCTCTACTGGGCTCTGTCGGGCTCTTTCGGGCTCTACTGGGCCCTGTCGGGCCCTGTCGGGCCCTGTCGGGCTCTGTCGGGCTCTGTCGGGCCCTGTCGGGCTCTGTTGGGCTCTGTCGGGCTCTGTCGGGCTCTACTGGGCTCTACTGGGCTCTGTCGGGCTCTGTCGGGCTCTACTGGGCCCTGTCGGCCCCTGTCGGGCCCTGTCGGGCTCTATCGGGCTCTGTCGGGCTCTACTGGGCCCTGTCGGGCTCTGTCGGGCCCTGTCGGGCTCTGTCGGGCTCTACTGGGCTCTGTCGGGCCCTGTCGGGCTCTGTCGGGCCCTGTCGGGCCCTGTCGGGCTCTGTCGGGCCCTGTCGGCCTCTGTCGGGCTCTGTCGGGCTCTGTCGGGCTCTACTGGGCCCTGTCGGGCTCTGTCGGGCTCTGTCGGGCCCTGTCGGGCTCTGTCGGGCTCTGTCGGGCCCTGTCGGGCTCTGTCGGGCTCTGTCGAGCTCTACTGGGCCCTGTCGGGCTCTGTCGGGCTCTGTCGGGCCCTGTCGGGCTCTGTCGGGCTCTGTCGGGCCCTGTCGTGCTCTGTCGGGCTCTGTCGGGCTCTGTCGGGCTCTGTCGGGCTCTACTGGGCCCTGTCGGGCTCTGTCGGGCTCTGTCGGGCCCTGTTGGGCTCTGTCGGGCTCTACTGGGCCCTGTCGGGCTCTGTCGGGCTCTATCGGGCTCTGTCGGGCTCTACTGGGCCCTGTCGGGCTCTGTCGGGCTCTACTGGGCTCTGTCGGGCTCTGTCGGGCTCTGTCGGGCTCTACTGGGCCCTGTCGGGCTCTGTCGGGCTCTGTCGGGCCCTGTCGGGCTCTGTCGGGCTCTGTCGGGCCCTGTCGGGCTCTGTCGGGCTCTGTCGGGCCCTGTCGGGCCCTGTCGGGCTCTGTCAGGCTCTGTCGGGCTCTGTCGGGTTCTAATGGGCCCTGTCGGGCCCTGTCGGGCTCTACTGGGCTCTACTGGGCTCTGTCGGGCTCTTTCGGGCTCTACTGGGCCCTGTCGGGCCCTGTCGGGCCCTGTCGGGCTCTGTCGGGCTCTGTCGGGCCCTGTCGGGCTCTGTTGGGCTCTGTCGGGCTCTGTCGGGCTCTACTGGGCTCTACTGGGCTCTGTCGGGCTCTGTCGGGCTCTACTGGGCCCTGTCGGCCCCTGTCGGGCCCTGTCGGGCTCTATCGGGCTCTGTCGGGCTCTACTGGGCCCTGTCGGGCTCTGTCGGGCCCTGTCGGGCTCTGTCGGGCTCTACTGGGCTCTGTCGGGCCCTGTCGGGCTCTGTCGGGCCCTGTCGGGCCCTGTCGGGCTCTGTCGGGCCCTGTCGGCCTCTGTCGGGCTCTGTCGGGCTCTGTCGGGCTCTACTGGGCCCTGTCGGGCTCTGTCGGGCTCTGTCGGGCCCTGTCGGGCTCTGTCGGGCTCTGTCGGGCCCTGTCGGGCTCTGTCGGGCTCTGTCGAGCTCTACTGGGCCCTGTCGGGCTCTGTCGGGCTCTGTCGGGCCCTGTCGGGCTCTGTCGGGCTCTGTCGGGCCCTGTCGTGCTCTGTCGGGCTCTGTCGGGCTCTGTCGGGCTCTGTCGGGCTCTACTGGGCCCTGTCGGGCTCTGTCGGGCTCTGTCGGGCCCTGTTGGGCTCTGTCGGGCTCTACTGGGCCCTGTCGGGCTCTGTCGGGCTCTATCGGGCTCTGTCGGGCTCTACTGGGCCCTGTCGGGCTCTGTCGGGCCCTGTCGGGCTCTGTCGGGCTCTACTGGGCTCTGTCGGGCTCTGTCGGGCTCTGTCGGGCCCTGTCGGGCTCTGTCGGGCCCTGTCGGCCTCTGTCGGGCTCTGTCGGGCTCTGTCGGGCTCTACTGGGCTCTACTGGGCTCTGTCGGGCTCTGTCGGGCTCTACTGGGCCCTGTCGGGCTCTGTCGGGCTCTGTCGGGCCCTGTCGGGCTCTGTCGGGCTCTGTCGGGCCCTGTCGGGCTCTGTCGCGCTCTGTCGGGCTCTGTCGGGCTCTACTGGGCCCTGTCGGGCTCTGTCGGGCTCTGTCGGGCTCTGTCGGGCCCTGTTGGGCTCTGTCGGGCTCTACTGGGCCCTGTCGGGCCCTGTCGGGCTCTGTCAGGCTCTGTCGGGCCCTGTCGGGCTCTGTCGGGCTCTGTCGGGCTCTGTCGGGCTCTACTGGGCCCTGTCGGGTGCTGTCGGGCTCTGTCGGGCTCTGTCGGGCTCTGTCGGGCCCTGTCGGGCTCTGTCGGGCTCTACTGGGCCCTGTTTGGTTCTGTCGGGCTCTGTCGGGCTCTGTCAGGCTCTACTGGGCCCTGTCGGGCTCTGTCGGGCTCTGTCGGGCCCTGTCGGGCTCTGTCGGGCTCTGTCGGGCTCTGTCGGGCCCTGTCGGGCTCTGTCGGGCCCTGTCGGGCTCTGTCGGGCTCTGTCGGGCTGTGTCGGGCTCTGTCGGGCTCTACTGGGCTCTACTGGGCCCTGTCGGGCTCTGTCGGGCTCTGTCGGGCTCTGTCGGGCTCTACTGGGCTCTGTCGGGCCCTGTCGGGCCCTGTCGGGCTCTGTCGGGCTCTGTCGGGCTCTACTGGGCCCTGTCGGGCTCAGTCGGGCTCTGTCGGGCCCTGTCGGGCTCTGTCGGGCTCTGTCGGGCCCTGTCGGGCTCTGTCGGGCTCTACTGGGCCCTGTCGGGCCCTGTCGGGCCCTGTCGGGCTCTGTCGGGCTCTGTCGGGCTCTGTCAGGCTCTACTGGGCTCTACTGGGCTCTGTCGGGCTCTACTGGGTCCTGTCGGGCTCTGTCGGGCTCTGTCGGGCTCTGTCGGGCCCTGTCGGGCTCTGTCGGGCTCTGTCGTGCCCTGTCGGGCTCTGTCGGGCTCTGTCGGGCCCTGTCGGGCTCTATCGGGCCCTGTCGGGCTCTGTCGGGCCCTGTCGGGCCCTGTCGGGCTCTGTCGGGCCCTGTCGGGCTCTGTCGGGCTCTGTCGGGCTCTGTCGGGCTCTACTGGGCCCTGTCAGGCTCTGTCGGGCTCTGTCGGGCTCTGTCGGGCTCTGTCGGGCTCTGTCGGGCTCTACTGGGCTTTGTCGGGCTCTTTCGGGCTCTGTGGGGCCCTGTAGGGCTCTGTCGGGCTCTGTCGGGCCCTGTCGGGCTCTGTCGGGCCCTGTCGGGCCCTGTCGGGCTCTGTCGGGCTCTGTCGGGCCCTGTCGGGCTCTGTCGGGCTCTGTCGGGCTCTACTGGGCCCTGTCGGGCCCTGTCGGGCTCTGTCGGGCTCTACTGGGCCCTGTCGGGCTCTGTCGGGCTCTGTCGGGCCCTCTCGGGCCCTGTCGGGCTCTGTCGGCCTCTGTCGGGCCCTGTCGGGCCCTGTCGGGCTCTGTCGGGCTCTGTCGGGCTCTACTGGGCTCTGTCGGGCCCTGTCGGGCTCTGTCGGGCTCTGTCGGGCCCTGTCGGGCCCTGTCGGGCCCTGTCGGGCTCTGTCGGGCTCTGTCGGGCTCTGTCGGGCTCTACTGGGCCCTGTCGGGCTCTGTCGGGCTCTGTCGGGCCCTCTCGGGCCCTGTCGGACTCTGTCGGGCTCTGTCGGGCTCTGTCGGGCTCTACTGGGCCCTGTCGGGCTCTGTCGGGCTCTGTCGGGCCCTGTCGGGCCCTGTCGGGCTCTGTCGGGCTCTGTCGGGCCCTGTCGGGCTCTGTCGGGCTCTGTCGGGCTCTGTCGGGCTCTACTGGGCCCTGTCGGGCTCTGTCGGGCTCTGTCGGGCTCTACTGGGCTCTGTCGGGCTCTGTCGGGCTCTGTCGGGCTCTACTGGGCTCTGTCGGGCTCTGTCGGGCTCTGTCGGGCTCTGTCGGGCTCTACTGGGCCCTGTCGGGCCCTGTCGGGCTTTCTCAGGCTCTGTCGGGCTCTGTCGGGATCAACTGGTCTCTGTCGGGCTCTGTCGGGTTCTGTCGGGCTCTGTCGGGCTCTGTCGGGCTCTGTCGGGCTCTACTGGGCTCTACTGGGCTCTGTCGGGCTCTGTCGGGCTCTACTGGGCCCTGTCAGGCTCTGTCGGGCCCTGTCGGGCCCTGTCGGGCCCTGTCGGGCTCTGGCGGGCTCTGTCGGGTTCTGTCGGGCTCTGTCGGGCTCTGTCGGGCTCTGTCGGGCTCTACTGGGCCCTGTCGGGCCCTCTCGGGCTCTGTCGGGCTCTGTCGGGCTCTGTCGGGCTCTGTCAGGCTCTACTGGGCCCTGTCGGGCCCTGTCGGGCCCTGTCGGGCTCTGTCGGGCTCTGTCGGGCTCTGTCGGGCTCTACTGGGCCCTGTCGGGCCCTCTCGGGCTCTGTCGGGCTCTGTCGGGCTCTGTCGGGCTCTGTCAGGCTCTACTGAGCCCTGTCGGGCCCTGTCGGGTTCTGTCGGGCTCTACTGGGCTCTGTCGGGCTCTGTCGGGCTCTGTCGGGCTCTACTGGGCCCTGTCGGGCTCTGTCGGGCTCTGTCGGGCCCTGTCGGGCTCTGTCGGGCTCTGTCGGGCCCTGTCGGGCTCTGTCGGGCTCTGTCAGGCTCTGTCGGGCTCTGTCGGGCTCTGTCGGGCTCTACTGGGCCCTGTCGGGCTCTGTCGGGCTCTGTCGGGCCCTGTCGGGCTCTGTCGGGCTCTGTCAGGCTCTGTCGGGCTCTGTCGGGTTCTAATGGGCTCTGTCGGGCCCTGTCGGGCTCTGTCGGGCTCTGTCGGGCTCTGTCGGGCTCTACTGGGCTCTACTGGGCTCTGTCGGGCTCTGTCGGGCTCTACTGGGCCCTGTCGGGCCCTGTCGGGCCCTGTCGGGCTCTGTCGGGCTCTACTGGGCTCTGTCGGGCCCTGTCGGGCTCTGTCGGGCCCTGTCGGGCCCTGTCGGGCTCTGTCGGGCCCTGTCGGCCTCTGTCGGGCTCTGTCGGGCTCTGTCGGGCTCTACTGGGCTCTGTCGGGCTCTGTCGGGCTCTGTCGGGCTCTACTGGGCCCTGTCGGGCTCTGTCGGGCTCTGTCGGGCCCTGTCGGGCTCTGTCGGGCTCTGTCGGGCCCTGTCGGGCTCTGTCGGGCTCTGTCGGGCTCTACTGGGCCCTGTCGGGCTCTGTCGGGCTCTGTCGGGATCTGTCGGGCCCTGTTGCGCTCTGTCGGGCTCTACTGGGCCCTGTCGGGCCCTGTCGGGCTCTGTCGGGCTCTGTCGGGCCCTGTCGGGCTCTGTCGGGCTCTGTCGGGCTCTGTCGGGCTCTACTGGGCCCTGTCGGGCGCTGTCGGGCTCTGTCGGGCTCTGTCGGGCTCTGTCGGGCCCTGTCGGGCTCTGTCGGGCTCTACTGGGCCCTGTCGGGTTCTCTCGGGCTCTGTCGGGCTGTGTCGGGCTCTGTCGGGCTCTACTGGGCTCTACTGGGCTCTGTCGGGCTCTGTCGGGCTCTGTCGGGCTCTACTGGGCCCTGTCGGGCCCTGTCGGGCTCTGTCGGGCTCTGTCGGGCTCTGTCGGGCTCTACTGGGCCCTGTCGGGCCCTGTCGGGCTCTGTCGTACCCTGTCGGGCCCTGTCGGGCTCTGTCGGGCCCTGTCGGGCTCTGTTGGGCCCTGTCGGGCCCTGTCGGGCTCTGTCGGGCTCTGTCGGGCCCTGTCGGGCTCTGTCGGGCTCTGTCGGGCTCTGTCGGGCTCTACTGGGCACTGTCGGGCCCTGTCGGGCCCTGTTGGGCTCTGTCGGGCTCTGTCGGGCTCTGTCGGGCTCTACTGGGCTCTGTCGGGCCCTGTCGGGCCCTGTCGGGCCCTGTCGGGCTCTGTCGGGCTCTACTGGGCTTTGTCGGGCTCTTTCGGGCTCTGTAGGGCCCTGTAGGGCTCTGTCAGGCTCTGTCGGGCCCTGTCGGGCTCTGTCGGGCCCTGTCGGGCCCTGTCGGGCTCTGTCGGGCTCTGTCGGGCTCTGTCGGGCTCTACTGGGCCCTGTCGGGGCTCTGTCGGGCTCTGTCGGGCCCTGTCGGGCTCTGTCGGGCTCTGGTCGGGCCCTGTCGGGCTCTGTCGGGCTCTACTGGGCCCTGTCGGGCCCTGTCGGGCCCCTGTCGGGCTCTGTCGGGCTCTGTCGGGCTCGGGCTCTACTGGGCTCTACTGGGCTCTGTCGGGCTCTACTGGGCCCTGTCGGGCTCTGTCGGGCTCTGTCGGGCTCTGTCGGGCCCTGTCGGGCTCTGTCGGGCTCTGTCGTGCCCTGTCGGGCTCTGTCGGGCTCTGTTGGGCCCTGTCGGGCTCTATCGGGCCCTGTCGGGCTCTGTCGGGCCCTGTCGGGCTCTGTCGGGCTCTGTCGGGCCCTGTCGGGCTCTGTCGGGCTCTGTCGGGCCCTGTCGGGCTCTGTCGGGCTCTGTCGGGCTCTGTCGGGCTCTGTCGGGCTCTATCGGGCTCTACTGGGCCCTGTCGGGCCCTGTCGGGCCCTGTCGGGCCCTGTCGGGCTCTGTCGGGCTCTGTCGGGCTCTACTGGGCCCTGTCGGGCTCTGTCGGACTCTGTCGGGCCCTGTCGGGCCCTGTCGGGCTCTGTCAGGCTCTGTCGGGCTCTGTCGGGCTCTAATGGGCCCTGTCGGGCCTTGTCGGGCCCTGTCGGGCTCTACTGGGCTCTACTGGGCTCTGTCGGGCTCTTTCGGGCTCTACTGGGCCCTGTCGGGCCCTGTCGGGCCCTGTCGGGCTCTGTCGGGCTCTGTCGGGCCCTGTCGGGCTCTGTCGGGCTCTGTCGGGCTCTGTCGGGCTCTACTGGGCTCTACTGGGCTCTGTCGGGCTCTGTCGGGCTCTGTCGGGCTCTACTGGGCCCTGTCGGGCTCTGTCGGGCTCTGTCGGGCCCTGTCGGGCTCTGTCGGGCTCTGTCGGGCTCTGTCGGGCTCTACTGGGCCCTGTCGGGCTCTGTCGGGCTCTGTCGGGCTCTGTCGGGCCCTGTTGGGCTCTGTCGGGCTCTACTGGGCCCTGTCGGGCCCTGTCGGGCTCTGTCGGGCTCTGTCGGGCCCTGTCGGGCTCTGTCGGGCTCTGTCGGGCTCTGTCGGGCTCTACTGGGCCCTGTCGGGTTCTCTCGGGCTCTGTCGGGCTGTGTTGGGCTCTGTCGGGCTCTACTGGGCTCTACTGGGCTTTGTCGGGCTCTGTCGGGCTCTGTCGGGCTCTACTGGGCCCTGTCGGGCTCTGTCGGGCTCTGTCGGGCTCTGTCGGGCTCTGTCGGGCTCTACTGGTCCCTGTCGGGCCCTGTCGGGCTCTGTCGTACCCTGTCGGGCCCTGTCGGGCTCTGTCGGGCCCTGTCGGGCTCTGTCGGGCTCTGTCGGGCCCTGTCGGGCTCTGTCGGGCTCTGTCGGGCTCTGTCGGGCTCTACTGGGCCCTGTCGGGCCCTGTCGGGCCCTGTCGGGCTCTGTCGGGCTCTGTCGGGCTCTGTCGGGCTCTACTGGGCTCTGTCGGGCCCTGTCGGGCCCTGTCGGGCCCTGTCGGGCTCTGTCGGGCTCTGTCGGGCTCTACTGGGCCCTGTCGGGCTCTGTCGGGCTCTGTCGGGCTCTGTCGGGCCCTGTCGGGCCCTGTCGGGCTCTGTCGGGCTCTGTCGGGCTCTGTCGGGCTCTACTGGGCTCTGTCGGGCTCTGTCGGGCTCTGTCGGGCTCTGTCGGGCTCTACTGGGCTTTGTCGGGCTCTTTCGGGCTCTGTGGGGCCCTGTAGGGCTCTGTCGGGCTCTGTCGGGCCCTGTCGGGCCCTGTCGGGCCCTGTCGGGCTCTGTCGGGCTCTGTCGGGCTCTGTCGGGCCCTGTCGGGCTCTGTCGGGCTCTGTCGGGCTCTGTCGGGCTCTACTGGGCCCTGTCGGGCTCTGTCGGGCCCTGTCGGACTCTGTCGGGCTCTGTCGGGCCCTGTCGGGCTCTGTCGGGCTCTACTGGGCCCTGTCGGGCCCTGTCGGGCCCTGTCGGGCTCTGTCGGGCTCTGTCGGGCTCTGTCGGGCTCTACTGGGCTCTACTGGGCTCTGTCGGGCTCTACTGGGCCCTGTCGGGCTCTGTCAGGCTCTGTCGGGCTCTGTCGGGCCCTGTCGGGCTCTGTCGGGCTCTGTCGTGCCCTGTCGGGCTCTGTCGGGCTCTGTCGGGCCCTGTCGGGCTCTATCGGGCCCTGTCGGGCTCTGTCGGGCCCTGTCGGGCCCTGTCGGGCTCTGTCGGGCTCTGTCGGGCCCTGTCGGGCTCTGTCGGGCTCTGTCGGGTTCTATCGGGCTCTACTGGGCCCTGTCGGGCCCTGTCGGGCCCTGTCGGGCTCTGTCGGGCTCTGTCGGGCTCTGTCGGGCTCTGTCGGGCTCTACTGGGCCCTGTCGGGCCCTGTCGGGCCCTGTCGGGCTCTGTCGGGCCTGTCGGGCTCTGTCGGGCTCTACTGGGCTCTGTCGGTCCCTGTCGGGCCCTGTCGGGCCCTGTCGGGCTCTGTCGGGCTCTGTCGGGCTCTACTGGGCCCTGTCGGGCTCTGTCGGGCTCTGTCGGGCCCTGTCGGGCCCTGTCGGGCCCTGTCGGGCTCTGTCGGCTCTGTCGGGCTCTGTCGGGCTCTACTGGGCTCTGTCGGGCTCTGTCGGGCTCTGTCGGGCTCTGTCGGGCTCTACTGGGCTTTGTCGGGCTCTTTCGGGCTCTGTGGGGCCCTGTAGGGCTCTGTCGGGCTCTGTCGGGCCCTGTCGGGCTCTGTCGGGCCCTGTCGGGCCCTGTCGGGCTCTGTCGGGCTCTGTCGGGCCCTGTCGGGCTCTGTCGGGCTCTGTCGGGCTCTGTCGGGCTCTACTGGGCCCTGTCGGGCTCTGTCGGGCTCTGTCGGGCTCTGTCGGGCTCTGTCGGGCTCTACTGGTCCCTGTCGGGCCCTGTCGGGCTCTGTCGTACCCTGTCGGGCCCTGTCGGGCTCTGTCGGGCCCTGTCGGGCTCTGTCGGGCTCTGTCGGGCCCTGTCGGGCTCTGTCGGGCTCTGTCGGGCTCTGTCGGGCTCTACTGGGCCCTGTCGGGCCCTGTCGGGCCCTGTCGGGCTCTGTCGGGCTCTGTCGGGCTCTGTCGGGCTCTACTGGGCTCTGTCGGGCCCTGTCGGGCCCTGTCGGGCCCTGTCGGGCTCTGTCGGGCTCTGTCGGGCTCTACTGGGCCCTGTCGGGCTCTGTCGGGCTCTGTCGGGCTCTGTCGGGCCCTGTCGGGCTCTGTCGGGCTCTGTCGGGCTCTGTCGGGCTCTACTGGGCCCTGTCGGGCTCTGTCGGGCCCTGTCGGGCTCTGTCGGGCTCTGTCGGGCCCTGTCGGGCTCTGTCGGGCTCTACTGGGCCCTGTCGGGCCCTGTCGGGCCCTGTCGGGCTCTGTCGGGCTCTGTCGGGCTCTGTCGGGCTCTACTGGGCTCTACTGGGCTCTGTCGGGCTCTACTGGGCCCTGTCGGGCTCTGTCAGGCTCTGTCGGGCTCTGTCGGGCCCTGTCGGGCTCTGTCGGGCTCTGTCGTGCCCTGTCGGGCTCTGTCGGGCTCTGTCGGGCCCTGTCGGGCTCTATCGGGCCCTGTCGGGCCCTGTCGGGCCCTGTCGGGCTCTGTCGGGCTCTGTCGGGCCCTGTCGGGCTCTGTCGGGCTCTGTCGGGCTCTATCGGGCTCTACTGGGCCCTGTCGGGCCCTGTCGGGCCCTGTCGGGCTCTGTCGGGCTCTGTCGGGCTCTGTCGGGCTCTACTGGGCCCTGTCGGGCCCTGTCGGGCCCTGTCGGGCTCTGTCGGGCTCTGTCGGGCTCTGTCGGGCTCTACTGGGCTCTGTCGGGCCCTGTCGGGCCCTGTCGGGCCCTGTCGGGATCTGTCGGGCTCTGTCGGGCTCTACTGGGCCCTGTCGGGCTCTGTCGGGCTCTGTCGGGCTCTGTCGGGCCCTGTCGGGCCCTGTCGGGCTCTGTCGGGCTCTGTCGGGCTCTACTGGGCTCTGTCGGGCTCTGTCGGGCTCTGTCGGGCTCTGTCGGGCTCTACTGGGCTTTGTCGGGCTCTTTCGGGCTCTGTGGGGCCCTGTAGGGCTCTGTCGGGCTCTGTCGGGCCCTGTCGGGCTCTGTCGGGCCCTGTCGGGCCCTGTCGGGCTCTGTCGGGCTCTGTCGGGCTCTGTCGGGCTCTGTCGGGCTCTACTGGGCCCTGTCGGGCTCTGTCGGGCCCTGTCGGGCTCTGTCGGGCTCTGTCGGGCCCTGTCGGGCTCTGTCGGGCTCTACTGGGCCCTGTCGGGCCCTGTCGGGCCCTGTCGGGCTCTGTCGGGCTCTGTCGGGCTCTACTGGGCTCTACTGGGCTCTGTCGGGCTCTACTGGGCCCTGTCGGGCTCTGTCAGGCTCTGTCGGGCTCTGTCGGGCCCTGTCGGGCTCTGTCGGGCTCTGTCGTGCCCTGTCGGGCTCTGTCGGGCTCTGTCGGGCCCTGTCGGGCTCTATCGGGCCCTGTCGGGCTCTGTCGGGCCCTGTCGGGCCCTGTCGGGCTCTGTCGGGCTCTGTCGGGCCCTGTCGGGCTCTGTCGGGCTCTGTCGGGCTCTATCGGGCTCTACTGGGCCCTGTCGGGCCCTATCGGGCCCTGTCGGGCCCTGTCGGGCTCTGTCGGGCTCTGTCGGGCTCTACTGGGCCCTGTCGGGCTCTTTCGGACTCTGTCGGGCCCTGTCGGGCCCTGTCGGGCTCTGTCAGGCTCTGTCGGGCTCTGTCGGGCTCTAATGGGCCCTGTCGGGCCTTGTCGGGCCCTGTCGGGCTCTAATGGGATCTACTGGGCTCTGTCGGGCTCTTTCGGGCTCTACTGGGCCCTGTCGGGCCCTGTCAGGCCCTGTCGGGCTCTGTCGGGCTCTGTCGGGCCCTGTCGGGCTCTGTCGGGCTCTGTCGGGCTCTGTCGGGCTCTACTGGGCTCTACTGGGCTCTGTCGGGCTCTGTCGGGCTCTACTGGGCCCTGTCGGGCCCTGTCGGGCTCTGTCGGGCCCTGTCGGGCTCTGTCGGGCTCTGTCGGGCTCTGTCGGGCTCTACTGGGCTCTGTCGGGCTCTGTCGGGCTCTGTCGGGCTCTGTCGGGCTCTACTGGGCCCTGTCGGGCTCTGTCGGGCTCTGTCGGGCCCTGTCGGGCTCTGTCGGGCTCTGTCGGGCCCTGTCGTGCTCTGTCGGGCTCTGTCGGGCTCTGTCGGGCTCTGTCGGGCTCTACTGGGCCCTGTCGGGCTCTGTCGGGCTCTGTCGGGCCCTGTTGGGCTCTGTCGGGCTCTACTGGGCCCTGTCGGGCTCTGTCGGGCTCTATCGGGCTCTGTCGGGCTCTACTGGGCCCTGTCGGGCTCTGTCGGGCCCTGTCGGGCTCTGTCGGGCTCTACTGGGCTCTGTCGGGCTCTGTCGGGCTCTGTCGGGCCCTGTCGGGCCCTGTCGGGCTCTGTCGGGCCCTGTCGGCCTCTGTCGGGCTCTGTCGGGCTCTGTCGGGCTCTACTGGGCTCTGTCGGGCTCTGTCGGGCTCTGTCGGGCCCTGTCGGGCTCTGTCGGGCCCTGTCGGGCCCTGTCGGGCTCTGTCGGGCCCTGTCGGGCTCTGTCGGGCTCTGTCGGGCTCTGTCGGGCTCTACTGGGCCCTGTCGGGCTCTGTCGGGCCCTGTCGGGCTCTGTCGGGCTCTACTGGGCTCTGTCGGGCCCTGTCGGGCTCTGTCGGGCCCTGTCGGGCCCTGTCGGGCTCTGTCGGGCCCTGTCGGCCTCTGTCGGGCTCTGTCGGGCTCTGTTGGGCTCTACTGGGCTCTGTCGGGCTCTGTCGGGCTCTGTCGGGCTCTGTCGGGCCCTGTCGTGCTCTGTCGGGCCCTGTCGGGCCCTGTTGGGCTCTGTCGGGCTCTACTGGGCCCTGTCGGGCTCTGTCGGGCTCTATCGGGCTCTGTCGGGCTCTACTGGGCCCTGTCGGGCTCTGTCGGGCCCTGTCGGGCTCTGTCGGGCTCTACTGGGCTGTGTCGGGCTCTGTCGGGCTCTGTCGGGCCCTGTCGGGCTCTGTCGGGCCCTGTCGGGCCCTGTCGGGCTCTGTCGGGCCCTGTCGGGCTCTGTCGGGCTCTGTCGGGCTCTGTCGGGCTCTACTGGGCCCTGTCGGGCTCTGTCGGGCTCTGTCGGGCCCTGTCGGGCTCTGTCGGGCTCTGTCGGGCCCTGTCGGGCTCTGTCGGGCTCTGTCGGGCTCTGTCGGGCTCTGTCGGGCTCTACTGGGCCCTGTCGGGCTCTGTCGGGCTCTGTCGGGCTCTGTCGGGCCCTGTTGGGCTCTGTCGGGCTCTACTGGGCCCTGTCGGGCCCTGTCGGGCTCTGTCGGGCTCTGTCGGGCCCTGTCGGGCTCTGTCGGGCTCTGTCGGGCTCTGTCGGGCTCTACTGGGCCCTGTCGGGCGCTGTCGGGCTCTGTCGTGCTCTGTCGGGCTCTGTCGGGCCCTGTCGGGCTCTGTCGGGCTCTACTGGGCCCTGTCGGGCTCTGTCGGGCTCTGTCGGGCCCTGTCGGGCTCTGTCGGGCTCTGTCGGGCTGTGTCGGGCTCTGTCGGGCTCTACTGGGCTCTACTGGGCTCTGTCGGGCTCTGTCGGGCTCTGTCGGGCTCTACTGGGCCCTGTCAGGCCCTGTCGGGCTCTGTCGGGCTCTGTCGGGCTCTGTCGGGCTCTACTGGGCCCTGTCAGGCCCTGTCGGGCTCTGTCGTACCCTGTCGGGCCCTGTCGGGCTCTGTCGGGCCCTGTCGGGCCCTGTCGGGCTCTGTCGGGCTCTGTCGGGCCCTGTCGGGCCCTGTCGGGCTCTGACGGGCTCTGTCGGGCTCTACTGGGCTCTGTCGGGCTCTGTCGGGCTCTGTTGGGCTCTGTCGGGCTCTACTGGGCCCTGTCGGGCTCTTTCGGGCTCTGTGGGGCCCTGTCGGGCTCTGTCGGGCTCTGTCGGGCTCTGTCGGGCCCTGTCGGGCTCTGTCGGGCCCTGTCGGGCTCTGTCGGGCTCTGTCGGGCACTGTCGGGCTCTGTCGGGCTCTGTCGGGCTCTGTCGGGCTCTACTGGGCCCTGTCGGGCTCTGTCGTGCTCTGTCGGGCCCTGTCGGGCTCTGTCGGGCTCTGTCGGGCCCTGTCGGGCTCTGTCGGGCTCTGTCGGGCTCTGTCGGGCTCTGTCGGGCTCTGTCGGGCTCTGTCGGGCTCTACTGGGCTCTACTGGGCTCTGTCGGGCTCTACTGGGCCCTGTCGGGCTCTGTCGGGCTCTGTCGGGCTCTGTCGGGCCCTGTCGGGCTCTGTCGGGCTCTGTCGGGCCCTGTCGGGCTCTGTCGGGCTCTGTCGGGCCCTGTCGGGCTCTATCGGGCCCTGTCGGGCTCTGTCGGGCCCTGTCGGGCCCTGTCGGGCTCTGTCGGGCTCTGTCGGGCCCTGTCGGGCTCTGTCGGGCTCTGTCGGGCTCTATCGGGCTCTACTGGGCCCTGTCGGGCCCTGTCGGGCTCTGTCGGGCTCTGTCGGGCTCTACTGGGCCCTGTCGGGCTCTGTCGGACTCTGTCGGGCCCTGTCGGGCCCTGTCGGGCTCTGTCAGGCTCTGTCGGGCTCTGTCGGGCTCTAATGGGCCCTGTCGGGCCCTGTCGGGCCCTGTCGGGCTCTACTGGGCTCTACTGGGCTCTGTCGGGCTCTTTCGGGCTCTACTGGGCCCTGTCGGGCCCTGTCGGGCCCTGTCGGGCTCTGTCGGGCTCTGTCGGGCCCTGTCGGGCTCTGTCGGGCTCTGTCGGGCTCTACTGGGCTCTACTGGGCTCTGTCGGGCTCTATCGGGCTCTACTGGGCCCTGTCGGGCCCTGTCGGGCTCTGTCGGGCTCTGTCGGGCTCTACTGGGCCCTGTCGGGCTCTGTCGGACTCTGTCGGGCCCTGTCGGGCCCTGTCGGGCTCTGTCAGGCTCTGTCGGGCTCTGTCGGGCTCTAATGGGCCCTGTCGGGCTCTGTCGGGCTCTACTGGGCTCTACTGGGCTCTGTCGGGCTCTGTCGGGCTCTGTCGGGCTCTACTGGGCCCTGTCGGGCTCTTTCGGGCTCTACTGGGCCCTGTCGGGCCCTGTCGGGCCCTGTCGGGCTCTGTCGGGCTCTGTCGGGCCCTGTCGGGCTCTGTCGGGCTCTGTCGGGCTCTGTCGGGCTCTACTGGGCTCTACTGGGCTCTGTCGGGCTCTGTCGGGCTCTGTCGGGCTCTACTGGGCCCTGTCGGGCTCTGTCGGGCATTGTCGGGCCCTGTCGGGCTCTGTCGGGCTCTGTCGGGCTCTACTGGGCCCTGTCGGGCTCTGTCGGGCTCTGTCGGGCTCTACTGGGCCCTGTCGGGCTCTGTCGGGCCCTGTCGGGCTCTGTCGGGCTCTGTCGGGCTCTGTCGGGCTCTACTGGGCCCTGTCGGGCCCTGTCGGGCTCTGTCGGGCTCTGTCGGGCCCTGTTGGGCTCTGTCGGGCTCTACTGGGCTTTGTCGGGCTCTGTCGGGCTCTGTCGGGCTCTGTCGGGCTCTGTCGGGCTCTGTGGGGCCCTGTAGGGCTCTGTCGGGCTCTGTCGGGCCCTGTCGGGCTCTGTCGGGCCCTGTCGGGCCCTGTCGGGCTCTGTCGGGCTCTGTCGGGCCCTGTCGGGCTCTGTCGGGCTCTGTCGGGCTCTGTCGGGCTCTACTGGGCCCTGTCGGGCTCTGTCGGGCCCTGTCGGGCTCTGTCGGGCTCTGTCGGGCCCTGTCGGGCTCTGTCGGGCTCTACTGGGCCCTGTCGGGCCCTGTCGGGCCCTGTCGGGCTCTGTCGGGCTCTGTCGGGCTCTGTCGGGCTCTACTGGGCTCTACTGGGCTCTGTCGGGCTCTACTGGGCCCTGTCGGGCTCTGTCAGGCTCTGTCGGGCTCTGTCGGGCCCTGTCGGGCTCTGTCGGGCTCTGTCGTGCCCTGTCGGGCTCTGTCGGGCTCTGTCGGGCCCTGTCGGGCTCTATCGGGCCCTGTCGGGCTCTGTCGGGCCCTGTCGGGCCCTGTCGGGCTCTGTCGGGCTCTGTCGGGCCCTGTCGGGCTCTGTCGGGCTCTGTCGGGCTCTATCGGGCTCTACTGGGCCCTGTCGGGCCCTGTCGGGCCCTGTCGGGCTCTGTCGGGCTCTGTCGGGCTCTACTGGGCCCTGTCGGGCTCTGTCGGACTCTGTCGGGCCCTGTCGGGCCCTGTCGGCCTCTGTCAGGCTCTGTCGGGCTCTGTCGGGCTCTAATGGGCCCTGTCGGGCCTTGTCGGGCCCTGTCGGGCTCTACTGGGATCTACTGGGCTCTGTCGGGCTCTTTCGGGCTCTACTGGGCCCTGTCGGGCCCTGTCAGGCCCTGTCGGGCTCTGTCGGGCTCTGTCGGGCCCTGTCGGGCTCTGTCGGGCTCTGTCGGGTTCTGTCGGGCTCTACTGGACTCTACTGGGCTCTGTCGGGCTCTGTCGGGCTCTACTGGGCCCTGTCGGGCCCTGTCGGGCTCTATCGGGCTCTGTTGGGCTCTACTGGGCCCTGTCGGGCTCTGTCGGGCCCTGTCGGGCCCTGTCGGGCTCTGTCGGGCTCTGTCGGGCTCTGTCGGGCTCTGTCGGGCTCTACTGGGCCCTGTCGGGCTCTGTCGGGCTCTGTCGGGCCCTGTCGGGCTCTGTCGGGCTCTGTCGGGCCCTGTCGTGCTCTGTCGGGCTCTGTCGGGCTCTGTCGGGCTCTGTCGGGCTCTACTGGGCCCTGTCGGGCTCTGTCGGGCTCTGTCGGGCCCTGTTGGGCTCTGTCGGGCTCTACTGGGCCCTGTCGGGCTCTGTCGGGCTCTGTCGGGCCCTGTCGGGCTCTGTTGGGCTCTGTCGGGCCCTGTCGGGCTCTACTGGGCCCTGTCGGGCGCTGTCGGGCTCTGTCGGGCTCTGTCGGGCTCTGTCGGGCCCTGTCGGGCTCTGTCGGGCTCTGTCGGGCTCTGTCGGGCTCTACTGGGCCCTGTCGGGTTCTGTCGGGCTCTGTCGGGCTCTGTCGGGCTCTGTCGGGCCCTGTCGGGCTCTGTCGGGCTCTTTCGGGCTCTCTCGGGCCCTCTCGGCTCTGTCGGGCTCTACTGGGCTCTGTCGGGCTCTGTCGGGCTCTACTGGGCCCTGTCGGGGCCTGTCGGGCCCTGACGGGCTCTGTCGGGCTCTACTGGGCTCTGTCGGGCTCTGTCGGGCCCTGTCGGGCTCTGTCGGGCTGTGTCGGGCTCTACTGGGCCCTGTCGGGCTCTGTCGGGCCCTGTCGGGCTCTGTCGGGCTCTGTCGGGCTCTACTGGGCTCTGTCGAGTTCTACTGGGCTCTACTGGGCCCTGTCGGGCTCTGTCGGGCTCTGTCGGGCTCTGTCGGGCCCTGTCGGGCTCTGTCGGGCTCTGTCGGGCCCTGTCTTGCCCTGTCGGGCTCTGTCGGTCCCTGTCGGGCTCTGTCGGGCTCTGTCGGGCTCTGTCGGGCCCTGTCGGGACCTGTCGGGCTCTGTCGGGCTCTGTCGGTCCCTGTCGGGCTCTGTCGGGCTCTGTCGGGCTCTGTCGGGCTCTACTGGGCCCTGTCGGGCTCTGTCGGGCTCTGTCGGGCCCTGTCGGGCTCTGTCGGGCCCTGTCGGGCTCTGTCGGGCTCTGTCGGGCTGTGTCGGGCTCTGTCGGGCTCTGTCGAGCTCTACTGGGCTCTGTCGGGCTCTGTCGGGCTCTACTGGGCCCTGTCGGGCTCTGTCGGGCTCTGTCGGGCTCTGTCAGGCTCTGGCGGGCTCTGTCGGGCTCTGTCGGGCTCTACTAAGCCCTGTCGGGCTCTGTCGGGCTCTGTCGGGCTCTGGCGGGCTCTGTCGGGCTCTGTCGGGCTCTACTGGGCCCTGTCGGGCTCTGTCGGGCTCTGTCGGGCTCCGTCGGGCCCTGTCGGGCTCTGTCGGGCCCTGTCGGGCCCTGTCGGGCTTTCTCAGGCTCTGTCGGGCTCTGTCGGGCCCTGTCGGGCTCTGTCGGGCTCTGTCGGGCCCTGTCGGGCTCTGTCGGGCCCTGTCGGGCCCTGTCGGGCTCTGTCGGGCTCTGTCGGGCTCTGTCGGGTTCTACTGGGCCTTGTCGGGCCCTGTCGGGCCCTGTCGGGCTCTGTCGGACTCTACTGGGCCCTGAAGGGCTCTGTCGGGCCCTGTCGGGCTCTGTCGGGCTCTGTCGGGCTCTGTCGGGCTCTACTGGGCTCTACTGTTCCCTGTCGGGCCCTGTCGGGCTCTGTCGGGCCCTGTCGGGCTCTGTCGGGCTCTGTCGGGCCCTGTCGGGCCCTGTCGGGCTCTGTCGGGCT
Organism: Caloenas nicobarica; assembly: GCF_036013445.1. Lineage (NCBI taxonomy): Eukaryota > Metazoa > Chordata > Aves > Columbiformes > Columbidae > Caloenas > Caloenas nicobarica. The sequence continues at coordinate 38,759 of NW_027017182.1, forward strand.
CTGTCGGGCTCTGTCCGGCTCTACTGGGCTCTGTCGGGCTCTGTCGGGTTCTGTCGGGCTCTGTCGGGCTCTGTCGGGCCCTGTCGGGCCCTGTCGGGCTCTGTCGGGCTCTGTCGGGTTCTGTCGGGCTCTGTTGGGCCCTGTCGGGCTCTGTCGGGCTCTACTGGGCCCTGTCGGGCTCTGTCGGGCCCTGTCGGGCTCTGTCGGGCTCTGTCGGGCTCTGTCGGGCTCTACTGGGCTCTACTGTTCCCTGTCGGGCCCTGTCGGGCTCTGTCGGGCCCTGTCGGGCCCTCTCGGGCTCTGTCGGGCTCTGTCGGGCCCTGTCGGGCTCTGTCGGGCACTACTGGGCCCTGTCGGGCTCTGTCGGGCTCTGTCGGGCTCTGTCGGTCTCTGTCGGGCACTACTGGGCTCTGTCGGGCTCTGTCGGCTTCTGTCGGGCCCTGTCGGGCTCTGTCGGGCTCTTTCGGGCTCTGTCGGGCTCTGTCGGGCTCTACTGGGCTCTGTCGGGCTCTGTCGGGCTCTGTCGGGCTCTGTTGGGCTCTACTGGGCCCTGTCGGGCCCTGTCGGGCTCTGTCGGGCCCTGTCGGGCTCTGTCGGGCTCTGTCGGGCTCTGTCGGGCTCTACTGGGCCCTGTCGGGCTCTGTCGGGCTCTGTCGGGCTCTGTCGGGCCCTGTCGGGCTATGTCGGGCCATGTCGGGCCCTGTCGGGCTTTGTCAGGCTCTGTCGGGCTCTGTCGGGCTCTGTCGGGCTCTACTGGGCCCTGTCGGGCTCTGTCGGGCTCTGTCGGGCCCTGTCGGGCTCTGTCGGGCTCTGTCGGGCCCTGTCGGGCTCTGTCGGGCCCTGTCGGGCCCTGTCGGGCTCTGTCGGGCTCTGACGGGCTCCACTGGGCCCTGTCGGGCCCTGTCGGGCCCTGTCGGGCTCTGTCGGGCTCTACTGGGCCCTGTCGGGCCCTGTCGGGCTCTGTCGGGCTCTGTCGAGCTCTACTGGGCTCTGTCGGGCTCTGTCGGGCCCTGTCGGGCTCTGTCGGGCCCTGTCGGGCCCTGTCGGGCTCTGTCGGGCTCTGTCGGGCTCTGTCGGGCCCTGTCCGGCTCTGTCGGGCTCTGTCGGGCTCTACTGGGCTCTACTGTTCCCTGTGGGGCCCTGTCGGGCTCTGTCGGGCTCTGTCGGGCCCTGTCGGGCCCTGTCGGGCTCTGTCGGGCTCTGTCGGGTTCTGTCCGGCTCTACTGGGCTCTGTCGGGCTCTGTCGGGTTCTGTCGGGCTCTGTCGGGCTCTGTCGGGCCCTGTCGGGCCCTGTCGGGCTCTGTCGGGCTCTGTCGGGTTCTGTCGGGCTCTGTCGGGCCCTGTCGGGCTCTGTCGGGCTCTACTGGGCCCTGTCGGGCTCTGTCGGGCCCTGTCGGGCTCTGTCGGGCTCTGTCGGGCTCTGTCGGGCTCTACTGGGCTCTACTGTTCCCTGTCGGGCCCTGTCGGGCTCTGTCGGGCCCTGTCGGGCTCTGTCGGGCACTACTGGGCCCTGTCGGGCTCTGTCGGGCTCTGTCGGGCTCTGTCGGGCTCTGTCGGGCACTACTGGGCTCTGTCGGGCTCTGTCGGGCTCTGTCGGGCTCTGTCGGGCTCTGTCGGGCTCTGTCGGGCACTACTGGGCTCTGTCGGGCTCTGTCGGGCCCTGTCGGGCCCTGTCGGGCTCTGTCGGGCTCTGTCGAGCTCTACTGGGCTCTGTCGGGCTCTGTCGGGCTCTACTGGGCCCTGTCGGGCTCTGTCGGGCTCTGTCGGGCTCTGTCGGGCTCTGGCGGGCTCTGTCGGGCTCTGTCGGGCTCTACTGGGCCCTGTCGGGCCCTGTCGGGCTCTGTCGGGCTCTGTCGGGCTCTGGCGGGCTCTGTCGGGCTCTGTCGGGCTCTACTGGGCCCTGTCGGGCTCTGTCGGGCTCTGTCGGGCTCTGTCGGGCCCTGTCCGGCTCTATCGGGCTCTGTCGGGCTCTGTCGGGCCCTGTCGGGCTCTGTCGGGCCCTGTCGGGCCCTGTCGGGCTTTCTCAGGCTCTGTCGGGCTCTGTCGGGCTCTGGCGGGCTCTACTGGGCCCTGTTGGGCTCTGTCGGGCTCTGTCGGGCCCTGTCGGGCTCTGTCGGGCTCTGTCGGGCCCTGTCGGGCTCTGTCGGGCCCTGTCGGGCCCTGTCGGGCTCTGTCGGGCCCTGTCGGGCTCTGTCGGGCTCTGTCGGGCTCTACTGGGCTCTGTTGGGCTCTGTCGGGCTCTGTCGGGCTCTGTCGGGCCCTGTTGGGCTCTGTCGGGCTCTACTGGGCCCTGTCGGGCCCTGTCGGGCTCTGTCGGGCTCTGTCGGGCCCTGTCGGGCTCTATCGGGCTCTGTCGGGCTCTGTCGGGCTCTACTGGGCCCTGTCGGGCGCTGTCGGGCTCTGTCGGGCTCTGTCGGGCTCTGTCGGGCCCTGTCGGGCTCTGTCGGGCTCTACTGGGCCCTGTCGGGTTCTCTCGGGCTCTGTCGGGCTCTGTCGGGCTCTGTCGGGCTCTACTGGGCCCTGTCGGGCCCTGTCGGGCTCTGTCGGGCTCTGTCGGGCTCTGTCGGGCTCTACTGGGCCCTGTCGGGCCCTGTTGGGCTCTGTCGTACCCTGTCGGGCCCTGTCGGGCTCTGTCGGGCCCTGTCGGGCTCTGTTGGGCCCTGTCGGGCCCTGTCGGGCTCTGTCGGGCTCTGTCGGGCCCTGTCGGGCTCTGTCGGGCTCTGTCGGGCTCTGTCGGGCTCTACTGGGCCCTGTCGGGCCCTGTCGGGCCCTGTCGGGCTCTGTCGGGCTCTGTCGGGCTCTACTGGGCTCTGTCGGGCCCTGTCGGGCCCTGTCGGGCCCTGTCGGGCTCTGTCGGGCTCTGTCGGGCTCTACTGGGCCCTGTCGGGCTCTGTCGGGCTCTGTCGGGCTCTGTCGGGCCCTGTCGGGCCCTGTCGGGCTCTGTCGGGCTCTGTCGGGCTCTGTCGGGCTCTACTGGGCTCTGTCGGGCTCTGTTGGGCTCTGTCAGGCTCTGTCGGGCTCTACTGGGCTTTGTCGGGCTCTTTCGGGCTCTGTGGGGCCCTGTAGGGCTCTGTCGGGCTCTGTCGGGCTCTGTCGGGCCCTGTCGGGCCCTGTCTGGCTCTGTCGGGCTCTGTCGGGCCCTGTCGGGCTCTGTCGGGCTCTGTCGGTCTCTGTCGGGCTCTACTGGGCCCTGTCGGGCTCTGTCGGGCTCTGTCGGGCCCTGTCGGGCTCTGTCGGGCTCTGTCGGGCCCTGTCGGGCTCTGTCGGGCTCTACTGGGCCCTGTCGGGCCCTGTCGGGCCCTGTCGGGCTCTGTCGGGCTCTGTCGGGCTCTGTCGCGCTCTACTGGGCTCTACTGGGCTCTGTCGGGCTCTACTGGGCCCTGTCGGGCTCTGTCGGGCTCTGTCGGGCTCTGTCGGGCCCTGTCGGGCTCTGTCGGGCTCTGTCGTGCCCTGTCGGGCTCTGTCGGGCTCTGTCGGGCCCTGTCGGGCTCTGTCGTGCCCTGTCGGGCTCTGTCGGGCCCTGTCGGGCCCTGTCGGGCTCTGTCGGGCTCTGTCGGGCCCTGTCGGGCTCTGTCGGGCTCTGTCGGGCTCTATCGGGCTCTACTGGGCCCTGTCGGGCCCTGTCGGGCTCTGTCGGGCTCTGTCGGGCTCTACTGGGCCCTGTCGGGCTCTGTCGGACTCTGTCGGGCCCTGTCGGGCCCTGTCAGGCTCTGTCGGGCTCTGTCGGGCTCTAATGGGCCCTGTCGGGCCTTGTCGGGCCCTGTCGGGCTCTACTGGGCTCTACTGGGCTCTGTCGGGCTCTTTCGGGCTCTACTGGGCCCTGTCGGGCCCTGTCGGGACCTGTCGGGCTCTGTCGGGCTCTGTCGGGCCCTGTCGGGCTCTGTCGGGCTCTGTCGGGCTCTGTCGGGCTCTACTGGGCTCTACTGGGCTCTGTCGGGCTCTGTCGGGCTCTGTCGGGCTCTACTGGGCCCTGTCGGGCTCTGTCGGGCTCTGTCGGGCCCTGTCGGGCTCTGTCGGGCTCTGTCGGGCCCTGTCGTGCTCTGTCGGGCTCTGTCGGGCTCTGTCGGGCTCTACTGGGCCCTGTCGGGCTCTGTCGGGCTCTGTCGGGCTCTGTCGGGCTCTACTGGGCCCTGTCAGGCCCTGTCGGGCTCTGTCGTACCCTGTCGGGCCCTGTCGGGCTCTGTCGGGCCCTGTCGGGCTCTGTCGGGCTCTGTCGGGCCCTGTCGGGCTCTGTCGGGCTCTGTCGGGCTCTGTCGGGCTCTACTGGGCCCTGTCGGGCCCTGTCGGGCCCTGTCGGGCTCTGTCGGGCTCTGTCGGGCTCTGTCGGGCTCTACTAGGCTCTGTCGGGCTCTTTCGGGCTCTGTGGGGCCCTGTAGGGCTCTGTCGGGCTCTGTCGGGCCCTGTCGGGCTCTGTCGGGCCCTGTCGGGCTCTGTCGGGCTCTGTCGGGCCCTGTCGGGCCCTGTCGGGCTCTCTCGGGCCCTGTCGGGCTCTGTCGGGCTCTACTGGGCCCTGTCGGGCTCTGTCGGACCCTGTCGGGCCCTGTCGGGCTCTGTCGGGCCCTGTCGGGTTCTGTCGGGCTCTGTCGGGCCCTGTCGGGCTCTGTCGGGCCCTGTCGGGCTCTGTCGGGCTCTACTGGGCCCTGTCGGGCCCTGTCGGGCCCTGTCGGGCTCTGTCGGGCTCTACTGGGCTCTACTGGGCTCTGTCGGGCTCTACTGGGCCCTGTCGGGCTCTGTCAGGCTCTGTCGGGCTCTGTCGGGCCCTGTCGGGCTCTGTCGGGCTCTGTCGTGCCCTGTCGGGCTCTGTCGGGCCCTGTCGGGCCCTGTCGGGCTCTATCGGGCCCTGTCGGGCTCTGTCGGGCCCTGTCGTGCCCTGTCGGGCTCTGTCGGGCTCTGTCGGGCCCTGTCGGGCTCTGTCGGGCTCTGTCGGGCTCTATCGGGCTCTACTGGGCCCTGTCGGGCCCTGTCGGGCCCTGTCGGGCCCTGTCGGGCTCTGTCGGGCTCTGTCGGGCTCTACTGGGCTCTACTGGGCTCTGTCGGGCTCTACTGGGCCCTGTCGGGCTCTGTCAGGCTCTGTCGGGCTCTGTCGGGCCCTGTCGGGCTCTGTCGGGCTCTGTCGTGCCCTGTCGGGCTCTGTCGGGCCCTGTCGGGCCCTGTCGGGCTCTATCGGGCCCTGTCGGGCTCTGTCGGGCCCTGTCGTGCCCTGTCGGGCTCTGTCGGGCTCTGTCGGGCCCTGTCGGGCTCTGTCGGGCTCTGTCGGGCTCTATCGGGCTCTACTGGGCCCTGTCGGGCCCTGTCGGGCCCTGTCGGGCCCTGTCGGGCTCTGTCGGGCTCTGTCGGGCTCTACTGGGCCCTGTCGGGCTCTTTCGGACTCTGTCGGGCCCTGTCGGGCCCTGTCGGGCTCTGTCGGGCTCTACTGGGCCCTGTCGGGCTCTGTCGGGCTCTGTCGGGCCCTGTCGGGCCCTGTCGGGCTCTGTCGGGCTCTGTCGGGCTCTGTCGGGCTCTACTGGGCTCTGTCGGGCTCTGTTGGGCTCTGTCGGGCTCTGTCGGGCTCTACTGGGCTTTGTCGGGCTCTTTCGGGCTCTGTGGGGCCCTGTAGGGCTCTGTCGGGCTCTGTCGGGCTCTGTCGGGCCCTGTCGGGCCCTGTCGGGCTCTGTCGGGCTCTGTCGGGCCCTGTCGGGCTCTGTCGGGCTCTGTCGGTCTCTGTCGGGCTCTACTGGGCCCTGTCGGGCTCTGTCGGGCTCTGTCGGGCCCTGTCGGGCTCTGTCGGGCTCTGTCGGGCCCTGTCGGGCTCTGTCGGGCTCTACTGGGCCCTGTCGGGCCCTGTCGGGCCCTGTCGGGCTCTGTCGGGCTCTGTCGGGCTCTGTCGGGCTCTACTGGGCTCTACTGGGCTCTGTCGGGCTCTACTGGGCCCTGTCGGGCTCTGTCGGGCTCTGTCGGGCTCTGTCGGGCCCTGTCGGGCTCTGTCGGGCTCTGTCGTGCCCTGTCGGGCTCTGTCGGGCTCTGTCGGGCCCTGTCGGGCTCTGTCGTGCCCTGTCGGGCTCTGTCGGGCCCTGTCGGGCCCTGTCGGGCTCTGTCGGGCTCTGTCGGGCCCTGTCGGGCTCTGTCGGGCTCTGTCGGGCTCTATCGGGCTCTACTGGGCCCTGTCGGGCCCTGTCGGGCCCTGTCGGGCCCTGTCGGGCTCTGTCGGGCTCTGTCGGGCTCTACTGGGCCCTGTCGGGCTCTGTCGGACTCTGTCGGGCCCTGTCGGGCCCTGTCAGGCTCTGTCGGGCTCTGTCGGGCTCTAATGGGCCCTGTCGGGCCTTGTCGGGCCCTGTCGGGCTCTACTGGGCTCTACTGGGCTCTGTCGGGCTCTTTCGGGCTCTACTGGGCCCTGTCGGGCCCTGTCGGGCCCTGTCGGGCTCTGTCGGGCTCTGTCGGGCCCTGTCGGGCTCTGTCGGGCTCTGTCGGGCTCTGTCGGGCTCTACTGGGCTCTACTGGGCTCTGTCGGGCTCTGTCGGGCTCTGTCGGGCTCTACTGGGCCCTGTCGGGCTCTGTCGGGCTCTGTCGGGCCCTGTCGGGCTCTGTCGGGCTCTGTCGGGCCCTGTCGTGCTCTGTCGGGCTCTGTCGGGCTCTGTCGGGCTCTACTGGGCCCTGTCGGGCTCTGTCGGGCTCTGTCGGGCTCTGTCGGGCCCTGTTGGGCTCTGTCGGGCTCTACTGGGCCCTGTCGGGCTCTGTCGGGCTCTGTCGGGCCCTGTCGGGCTCTGTCGGGCTCTGTCGGGCTCTGTCGGGCCCTGTCGGGCCCTGTCGGGCGCTGTCGGGCTCTGTCGGGCTCTGTCGGGCCCTGTCGGGCTCTGTCGGGCTCTGTCGGGCTCTGTCGGGCTCTGTCGGGCTGTGTCGGGCTCTGTCGGCCTCTACTGGGCTCTACTGGGCTTTGTCGGGCTCTGTCGGGCTCTGTCGGGCTCTACTGGGCCCTGTCGGGCTCTGTCGGGCTCTGTCGGGCTCTGTCGGGCTCTGTCGGGCTCTACTGGGCCCTGTCAGGCCCTGTCGGGCTCTGTCGTACCCTGTCGGGCCCTGTCGGGCTCTGTCGGGCCCTGTCGGGCTCTGTCGGGCTCTGTCGGGCCCTGTCGGGCTCTGTCGGGCTCTGTCGGGCTCTGTCGGGCTCTACTGGGCCCTGTCGGGCCCTGTCGGGCCCTGTCGGGCTCTGTCGGGCTCTGTCGGGCTCTGTCGGGCTCTACTGGGCTCTGTCGGGCTCTTTCGGGCTCTGTGGGGCCCTGTAGGGCTCTGTCGGGCTCTGTCGGGCCCTGTCGGGCTCTGTCGCGCCCTGTCGGGCTCTGTCGGGCTCTGTCGGGCTCTGTCGGGCCCTGTCGGGCTCTGTCGGGCTCTGTCGGGCTCTGTCGGGCTCTACTGGGCCCTGTCGGGCTCTGTCGGGCCCTGTCGGGCTCTGTCGGGCTCTGTCGGGCCCTGTCGGGCCCTGTCGGGCCCTGTCGGGCTCTGTCGGGCTCTACTGGGCTCTACTGGGCTCTGTCGGGCTCTACTGGGCCCTGTCGGGCTCTGTCAGGCTCTGTCGGGCTCTGTCGGGCCCTGTCGGGCTCTGTCGGGCTCTGTCGTGCCCTGTCGGGCTCTGTCGGGCCCTGTCGGGCCCTGTCGGGCTCTATCGGGCCCTGTCGGGCTCTGTCGGGCCCTGTCGTGCCCTGTCGGGCTCTGTCGGGCTCTGTCGGGCCCTGTCGGGCTCTGTCGGGCTCTGTCGGGCTCTATCGGGCTCTACTGGGCCCTGTCGGGCCCTGTCGGGCCCTGTCGGGCCCTGTCGGGCTCTGTCGGGCTCTGTCGGGCTCTACTGGGCTCTACTGGGCTCTGTCGGGCTCTACTGGGCCCTGTCGGGCTCTGTCAGGCTCTGTCGGGCTCTGTCGGGCCCTGTCGGGCTCTGTCGGGCTCTGTCGTGCCCTGTCGGGCTCTGTCGGGCCCTGTCGGGCCCTGTCGGGCTCTATCGGGCCCTGTCGGGCTCTGTCGGGCCCTGTCGTGCCCTGTCGGGCTCTGTCGGGCTCTGTCGGGCCCTGTCGGGCTCTGTCGGGCTCTGTCGGGCTCTATCGGGCTCTACTGGGCCCTGTCGGGCCCTGTCGGGCCCTGTCGGGCCCTGTCGGGCTCTGTCGGGCTCTGTCGGGCTCTACTGGGCCCTGTCGGGCTCTTTCGGACTCTGTCGGGCCCTGTCGGGCCCTGTCGGGCTCTGTCAGGCTCTGTCGGGCTCTGTCGGGCTCTACTGGGCTCTGTCGGGCTCTTTCGGGCTCTACTGGGCCCTGTCGGGCCCTGTCAGGCCCTGTCGGGCTCTGTCGGGCTCTGTCGGGCCCTGTCGGGCTCTGTCGGGCTCTGTCGGGCTCTGTCGGGCTCTACTGGGCTCTACTGGGCTCTGTCGGGCTCTGTCGGGCTCTACTGGGCTCTGTCGGGCTCTGTCGGGCTCTGTCGGGCTCTACTGGGCCCTGTCGGGCTCTGTCGGGCTCTGTCGGGCCCTGTCGGGCTCTGTCGGGCTCTGTCGGGCCCTGTCGTGCTCTGTCGGGCTCTGTCGGGCTCTGTCGGGCTCTACTGGGCCCTGTCGGGCTCTGTCGGGCTCTGTCGGGCCCTGTTGGGCTCTGTTGGGCTCTACTGGGCCCTGTCGGGCTCTGTCGGGCTCTATCGGGCTCTGTCGGGATCTACTGGGCCCTGTCGGGCTCTGTCGGGCTCTACTGGGCTCTGTCGGGCTCTGTCGGGCCCTGTCGGGCTCTGTCGGGCTCTGTCGGGCCCTGTTGGGCTCTGTTGGGCTCTACTGGGCCCTGTCGGGCTCTGTCGGGCTCTATCGGGCTCTGTCGGGATCTACTGGGCCCTGTCGGGCTCTGTCGGGATCTACTGGGCCCTGTCGGGCTCTGTCGGGCTCTACTGGGCTCTACTGGGCTCTGTCGGGCTCTGTCGGGCTCTGTCGGGCTCTACTGGGCCCTGTCGGGCTCTGTCGGGCTCTGTCGGGCCCTGTCGGGCTCTGTCGGGCTCTGTCGGGCCCTGTCGTGCTCTGTCGGGCTCTGTCGGGCTCTGTCGGGCTCTACTGGGCCCTGTCGGGCTCTGTCGGGCTCTGTCGGGCTCTGTCGGGCCCTGTTGGGCTCTGTCGGGCTCTACTGGGCCCTGTCGGGCTCTGTCGGGCTCTGTCGGGCCCTGTCGGGCTCTGTCGGGCTCTGTCGGGCTCTGTCGGGCCCTGTCGGGCCCTGTCGGGCGCTGTCGGGCTCTGTCGGGCTCTGTCGGGCCCTGTCGGGCTCTGTCGGGCTCTGTCGGGCTCTGTCGGGCTCTGTCGGGCTGTGTCGGGCTCTGTCGGCCTCTACTGGGCTCTACTGGGCTTTGTCGGGCTCTGTCGGGCTCTGTCGGGCTCTACTGGGCCCTGTCGGGCTCTGTCGGGCTCTGTCGGGCTCTGTCGGGCTCTGTCGGGCTCTACTGGGCCCCTGTCAGGCCCTGTCGGGCTCTGTCGTACCCTGTCGGGCCCTGTCGGGCTCTGTCGGGCCCTGTCGGGCTCTGTCGGGCTCTGTCGGGCCCTGTCGGGCTCTGTCGGGCTCTGTCGGGCTCTGTCGGGCTCTACTGGGCCCTGTCGGGCCCTGTCGGGCCCTGTCGGGCTCTGTCGGGCTCTGTCGGGCTCTGTCGGGCTCTACTGGGCTCTGTCGGCTCTTTCGGGCTCTGTGGGGCCCTGTAGGGCTCTGTCGGGCTCTGTCGGGCCCTGTCGGGCTCTGTCGCGCCCTGTCGGGCTCTGTCGGGCTCTGTCGGGCTCTGTCGGGCCCTGTCGGGCTCTGTCGGGCTCTGTCGGGCTCTGTCGGGCTCTACTGGGCCCTGTCGGGCTCTGTCGGGCCCTGTCGGGCTCTGTCGGGCTCTGTCGGGCCCTGTCGGGCCCTGTCGGGCCCTGTCGGGCTCTGTCGGGCTCTACTGGGCTCTACTGGGCTCTGTCGGGCTCTACTGGGCCCTGTCGGGCTCTGTCAGGCTCTGTCGGGCTCTGTCGGCCCTGTCGGCTCTGTCGGGCTCTGTCGTGCCCTGTCGGGCTCTGTCGGGCCCTGTCGGGCCCTGTCGGGCTCTATCGGGCCCTGTCGGGCTCTGTCGGGCCCTGTCGTGCCCCGTGGGCTCTGTCGGGCTCTGTCGGGCCCTGTCGGGCTCTGTCGGGCTCTGTCGGGCTCTATCGGGCTCTACTGGGCCCTGTCGGGCCCTGTCGGGCCCTGTCGGGCCCTGTCGGGCTCTGTCGGGCTCTGTCGGGCTCTACTGGGCTCTACTGGGCTCTGTCGGGCTCTACTGGGCCCTGTCGGGCTCTGTCAGGCTCTGTCGGGCTCTGTCGGGCCCTGTCGGGCTCTGTCGGGCTCTGTCGTGCCCTGTCGGGCTCTGTCGGGCCCTGTCGGGCCCTGTCGGGCTCTATCGGGCCCTGTCGGGCTCTGTCGGGCCCTGTCGTGCCCTGTCGGGCTCTGTCGGGCTCTGTCGGGCCCTGTCGGGCTCTGTCGGGCTCTGTCGGGCTCTATCGGGCTCTACTGGGCCCTGTCGGGCCCTGTCGGGCCCTGTCGGGCCCTGTCGGGCTCTGTCGGGCTCTGTCGGGCTCTACTGGGCCCTGTCGGGCTCTTTCGGACTCTGTCGGGCCCTGTCGGGCCCTGTCGGGCTCTGTCAGGCTCTGTCGGGCTCTGTCGGGCTCTACTGGGCTCTGTCGGGCTCTTTCGGGCTCTACTGGGCCCTGTCGGGCCCTGTCAGGCCCTGTCGGGCTCTGTCGGGCTCTGTCGGGCCCTGTCGGGCTCTGTCGGGCTCTGTCGGGCTCTGTCGGGCTCTACTGGGCTCTACTGGGCTCTGTCGGGCTCTGTCGGGCTCTACTGGGCTCTGTCGGGCTCTGTCGGGCTCTGTCGGGCTCTACTGGGCCCTGTCGGGCTCTGTCGGGCTCTGTCGGGCCCTGTCGGGCTCTGTCGGGCTCTGTCGGGCCCTGTCGTGCTCTGTCGGGCTCTGTCGGGCTCTGTCGGGCTCTACTGGGCCCTGTCGGGCTCTGTCGGGCTCTGTCGGGCCCTGTTGGGCTCTGTTGGGCTCTACTGGGCCCTGTCGGGCTCTGTCGGGCTCTATCGGGCTCTGTCGGGATCTACTGGGCCCTGTCGGGCTCTGTCGGGCTCTACTGGGCTCTGTCGGGCTCTGTCGGGCCCTGTCGGGCTCTGTCGGGCCCTGTCGGCCTCTTTCGGGCTCTGTCGGGCTCTGTCGGGCTCTACTGGGCTCTGTCGGGCTCTGTCGGGCTCTGTCGGGCTCTACTGGGCCCTGTCGGGCTCTGTCGGGCTCTGTCGGGCCCTGTCGGGCCCTGTCGGGCCCTGTCGGGCCCTGTCGGGCTCTGTCGGGCTCTGTCGGGCTCTGTCGGGCTCTACTGGGCTCTGTCGGGCTCTTTCGGGCTCTGTGGGGCCCTGTAGGGCTCTGTCGGGCTCTGTCGGGCCCTGTCGGGCTCTGTCGGGCCCTGTCGGGCTCTGTCGGGCTCTGTCGGGCTCTGTCGGGCCCTGTCGGGCTCTGTCGGGCTCTGTCGGGCTCTGTCGGGCTCTACTGGGCCCTGTCGGGCTCTGTCGGGCCCTGTCGGGCTCTTTCGGGCTCTAATGGGCCCTGTCGGGCCTTGTCGGGCCCTGTCGGGCTCTAATGGGCTCTACTGGGCCCTGTCGGGCTCTGTCGGGCCCTGTCGGGCCCTGTCGGGCTCTGTCGGGCCCTGTCGGGCTCTGTCGGGCTCTGTCGGGCTCTGTCGGGCTCTACTGGGCTCTGTCGGGCTCTGTCGGGCTCTGTCGGGCTCTGTCGGGCTCTACTGGGCCCTGTCGGGCTCTGTCGGGCTCTGTCGGGCCCTGTCGGGCTCTGTCGGGCTCTGTCGGGCCCTGTCGTGCTCTGTCGGGCTCTGTCGGGCTCTGTCGGGCTCTGTCGGGCTCTACTGGGGCCTGTCGGGCTCTGTCGGGCTCTGTCGGGCCCTGTTGGGCTCTGTTGGGCTCTACTGGGCCCTGTCGGGCTCTGTCGGGCTCTATCGGGCTCTGTCGGGCTCTACTGGGCCCTGTCGGGCTCTGTCGGGCCCTGTCGGGCTCTGTCGGGCTCTACTGGGCTCTGTCGGGCTCTGTCGGGCCCTGTCGGGCTCTGTCGGGCCCTGTCGGCCTCTTTCGGGCTCTGTCGGGCTCTGTCGGGCTCTACTGGGCTCTGTCGGGCTCTGTCGGGCTCTGTCGGGCTCTACTGGGCCCTGTCGGGCTCTGTCGGGCTCTGTCGGGCCCTGTCGGGCTCTGTCGGGCTCTGTCGGGCCCTGTCGGGCTCTGTCGGGCTCTGTCGGGCTCTGTCGGGCTCTGTCGGGCTCTACTGGGCCCTGTCGGGCTCTGTCGGGCTCTGTCGGGCTCTGTCGGGCCCTGTTGGGCTCTGTCGGGCTCTACTGGGCCCTGTCGGGCCCTGTCGGGCTCTGTCGGGCTCTGTCGGGCCCTGTCGGGCTCTGTCGGGCTCTGTCGGGCTCTGTCGGGCTCTACTGGGCCCTGTCGGGCGCTGTCGGGCTCTGTCGGGCTCTGTCGGGCTCTGTCGGGCCCTGTCGGGCTCTGTCGGGCTCTACTGGGCCCTGTCGGGTTCTGTCGGGCTCTGTCGGGCTCTGTCAGGCTCTACTGGGCCCTGTCGGGCTCTGTCGGGCTCTGTCGGGCCCTGTCGGGCTCTGTCGGGCTCTGTCGGGCTCTGTCGGGCCCTGTCGGGCTCTGTCGGGCCCTGTCGGTCTCTGTCGGGCTCTGTCGGGCCCTGTCGGGCTCTGTCGGGCTCTACTGGGCTCTACTGGGCTCTGTCGGGCCCTGTCGGGCTCTGTCGGGCTCTGTCGGGCTCTACTGGGCCCTGTCAGGCCCTGTCGGGCTCTGTCGTACCCTGTCGGGCCCTGTCGGGCTCTGTCGGGCCCTGTCGGGCCCTGTCGGGCCCTGTCGGGCTCTGTCGGGCTCTGTCGGGCCCTGTCGGGCCCTGTCGGGCTCTGTCGGGCTCTGTCGGGCTCTACTGGGCTCTGTCGGGCTCTGTCGGGCTCTGTCGGGCTCTGTCGGGCTCTACTGGGCCCTGTCAGGCTCTTTCGGGCTCTGTGGGGCCCTGTCGGGCTCTGTCGGGCCCTGTCGGGCTCTGTCGGGCTCTGTCGGGCTCTACTGGGCCCTGTCGGGCTCTTTCGGGCTCTGTGGGGCCCTGTCGGGCTCTGTCAGGCTCTGTCGGGCTCTGTCGGGCTCTGTCGGGCTCTACTGGGCCCTGTCGGGCTCTGTCGTGCTCTGTCGGGCCCTGTCGGGCTCTGTCGGGCTCTGTCGGGCCCTGTCGGGCTCTGTCGGGCTCTACTGGGCCCTGTCGGGCCCTGTCGGGCCCTGTCGGGCTCTGTCGGGCTCTGTCGGGCTCTGTCGGGCTCTACTGGGCTCTACTGGGCTCTGTCGGGCTCTACTGGGCCCTGTCGGGCTCTGTCGGGCTCTGTCGGGCTCTGTCGGGCCCTGTCGGGCTCTGTCGGGCTCTGTCGTGCCCTGTCGGGCTCTGTCGGGCTCTGTCGGGCCCTGTCGTGCTCTATCGGGCCCTGTCGGGCTCTGTCGGGCCCTGTCGGACCCTGTCGGGCTCTGTCGGGCTCTGTCGGGCCCTGTCGGGCTCTGTCGGGCTCTGTCGGGCTCTATCGGGCTCTACTGGGCCCTGTCGGGCCCTGTCGGGCTCTGTCGGGCTCTGTCGGGCTCTACTGGGCCCTGTCGGGCTCTGTCGGACTCTGTCGGGCCCTGTCGGGCCCTGTCGGGCTCTGTCAGGCTCTGTCGGGCTCTGTCGGGCTCTAATGGGCCCTGTCGGGCCCTGTCGGGCCCTGTCGGGCTCTACTGGGCTCTACTGGGCTCTGTCGGGCTCTTTCGGGCTCTACTGGGCCCTGTCGGGCCCTGTCGGGCCCTGTCGGGCTCTGTCGGGCTCTGTCGGGCCCTGTCGGGCTCTGTCGGGCTCTGTCGGGCTCTACTGGGCTCTACTGGGCCCTGTCGGGCCCTGTCGGGCTCTATCGGGCTCTGTCGGGCTCTACTGGGCCCTGTCGGGCTCTGTCGGGCCCTGTCGGGCCCTGTCGGGCTCTGCCGGACCCTGTCGGGCTCTGTCAGGCTCTGTCGGGCTCTACTGGGCTCTGTCGGGCTCTGTCGGGCTCTGTCGGGCTCTACTGGGCCCTGTCGGGCTCTGTCGGGCTCTGTCGGGCCCTGTCGGGCTCTGTCGGGCTCTGTCGGGCCCTGTCGGGCTCTGTCGGGCTCTGTCGGGCCCTGTCGGGCTCTGTCGGGCTCTGTCAGGCTCTGTCGGGCTCTGTCGGGCTCTGTCGGGCTCTACTGGGCCCTGTCGGGCTCTGTCGGGCTCTGTCGGGCCCTGTCGGGCCCTGTCGGGCTCTGTCAGGCTCTGTCGGGCTCTGTCGGGCTCTAATGGGCCCTGTCGGGCCCTGTCGGGCTCTGTCGGGCTCTGTCGGGCCCTGTCGGGCTCTGTCGGGCTCTGTCGGGCTCTGTCGGGCTCTACTGGGCTCTACTGGGCTCTGTCGGGCTCTGTCCGGCTCTACTGGGCCCTGTCGGGCCCTGTCGGGCCCTGTCGGGCTCTATCGGGCTCTGTCGGGCTCTACTGGGCCCTGTCGGGCTCTGTCGGGCCCTGTCGGGCTCTGTCGGGCTCTACTGGGCTCTGTCGGGCCCTGTCGGGCTCTGTCGGGCCCTGTCGGGCCCTGTCGGGCTCTGTCGGGCCCTGTCGGCCTCTGTCGGGCTCTGTCGGGCTCTGTCGGGCTCTGTCGGGCTCTACTGGGCCCTGTCGGGCTCTGTCGGGTTCTGTCGGGCCCTGTCGGGCTCTGTCGGGCTCTGTCGGGCCCTGTCGGGCTCTGTCGGGCTCTGTCGGGCTCTACTGGGCCCTGTCGGGCTCTGTCGGGCTCTGTCGGGATCTGTCGGGCCCTGTTGGGCTCTGTCGGGCTCTACTGGGCCCTGTCGGGCCCTGTCGGGCTCTGTCGGGCTCTGTCGGGCCCTGTCGGGCTCTGTCGGGCTCTGTCGGGCTCTGTCGGGCTCTACTGGGCCCTGTCGGGCGCTGTCGGGCTCTGTCGGGCTCTGTCGGGCTCTGTCGGGCCCTGTCGGGCTCTGTCGGGCTCTACTGGGCCCTGTCGGGTTCTCTCAGGCTCTGTCGGGCTGTGTCGGGCTCTGTCGGGCTCTACTGGGCTCTACTGGGCTCTGTCGGGCTCTGTCGGGCTCTGTCGGGCTCTACTGGGCCCTGTCGGGCCCTGTCGGGCTCTGTCGGGCTCTGTCGGGCTCTGTCGGGCTCTACTGGGCCCTGTCGGGCCCTGTCGGGCTCTGTCGTACCCTGTCGGGCCCTGTCGGGCTCTGTCGGGCCCTGTCGGGCTCTGTTGGGCCCTGTCGGGCTCTGTCGGGCTCTGTCGGGCTCTGTCGGGCTCTACTGGGCCCTGTCGGGCCCTGTCGGGCCCTGTCGGGCTCTGTCGGGCTCTGTCGGGCTCTGTCGGGCCCTGTCGGGCTCTGTCGGGCTCTTTCGGGCTCTGTGGGGCCCTGTAGGGCTCTGTCGGGCTCTGTCGGGCTCTGTCGGGCCCTGTCGGGCTCTGTCGGGCTCTACTGGGCCCTGTCGGGTTCTCTCAGGCTCTGTCGGGCTGTGTCGGGCTCTGTCGGGCTCTACTGGGCTCTACTGGGCTCTGTCGGGCTCTGTCGGGCTCTGTCGGGCTCTACTGGGCCCTGTCGGGCCCT
The DNA here is from genome assembly GCF_036013445.1 of Caloenas nicobarica. Taxonomy (NCBI): domain Eukaryota; kingdom Metazoa; phylum Chordata; class Aves; order Columbiformes; family Columbidae; genus Caloenas; species Caloenas nicobarica. The sequence goes on from NW_027017182.1 coordinate 54,418, forward strand.
GTCGGGCTCTGTCGGGCTCTGTCGGGCTCTGTCGGGCTCTACTGGGCCCTGTCGGGCCCTGTCGGGCTCTGTCGTACCCTGTCGGGCCCTGTCGGGCTCTGTCGGGCCCTGTCGGGCTCTGTTGGGCCCTGTCGGGCTCTGTCGGGCTCTGTCGGGCCCTGTCGGGCTCTGTCGGGCTCTGTCGGGCTCTGTCGGGCTCTACTGGGCCCTGTCGGGCCCTGTCGGGCCCTGTCGGGCTCTGTCGGGCTCTGTCGGGCTCTGTCGGGCCCTGTCGGGCTCTGTCGGGCTCTTTCGGGCTCTGTGGGGCCCTGTAGGGCTCTGTCGGGCTCAGTCGGGCCCTGTCGGGCTCAGTCGGGCCCTGTCGGGCTCTGTCGGGCCCTGTCGGGCCCTGTCGGGCTCTGTCGGGCTCTGTCGGGCCCTGTCGGGCTCTGTCGGGCTCTGTCGGGCTCTGTCGGGCTCTACTGGGCCCTGTCGGGCTCTGTCGGGCTCTGTCGGGCTCTGTCGGGCTCTGTCGGGCCCTGTCGGGCTCTGTCGGGCTCTGTCGGGCCCTGTCGGGCTCTGTCGGGCTCTACTGGGCCCTGTCGGGCCCTGTCGGGCCCTGTCGGGCTCTGTCGGGCTCTGTCGGGCTCTGTCAGGCTCTACTGGGCTCTACTGGGCTCTGTCGGGCTCTACTGGGCCCTGTCGGGCTCTGTCGGGCTCTGTCGGGCTCTGTCGGGCCCTGTCGGGCTCTGTCGGGCTCTGTCGTGCCCTGTCGGGCTCTGTCGGGCTCTGTCGGGCCCTGTCGGGCTCTATCTGGCCCTGTCGGGCTCTGTCGGGCCCTTTCGGGCCCTGTCGGGCTCTGTCGGGCCCTGTCGGGCTCTGTCGGGCTCTGTCGGGCTCTATCGGGCTCTACTGGGCCCTGTCGGGCCCTGTCGGGCCCTGTCGGGCCCTGTCGGGCTCTGTCGGGCTCTGTCGGGCTCTACTGGGCCCTGTCGGGGACTCTGTCGGGCCGTGTCGGGCCCTGTCGGGCTCTGTCAGGATCTGTCGGGCTCTGTCGGGCTCTAATGGGCCCTGTCGGGCCTTGTAGGGCCCTGTCGGGCTCTACTGGGCTCTGTCGGGCTCTTTCGGGCTCTACTGGGCCCTGTCGGGCCCTGTCGGGCCCTGTCGGGCTCTGCCGGGCTCTGTCGGGCCCTGTCGGGCTCTGTCGGGCTCTGTCGGGCTCTGTCGGGCTCTACTGGGCTCTACTGGGCTCTGTCGGGCTCTGTCGGGCTCTGTCGGGCTCTACTGGGCCCTGTCGGGCTCTGTCGGGCTCTGTCGGGCCCTGTCGGGCTCTGTCGGGCTCTGTCGGGCTCTGTCGGGCTCTGTCGGGCCCTGTTGGGCTCTGTCGGGCTCTACTGGGCCCTGTCGGGCCCTGTCGGGCTCTGTCGGGCTCTGTCGGGCCCTGTCGGGCTCTGTCGGGCTCTGTCAGGCTCTGTCGGGCTCTACTGGGCCCTGTCGGGCGCTGTCGGGCTCTGTCGGGCTCTGTCGGGCTCTGTCGGACCCTGTCGGGCTCTGTCGGGCTCTACTGGGCCCTGTCGGGTTCTCTCGGGCTCTGTCGGGCTCTGTCGGGCTCTACTGGGCTCTACTGGGCTTTGTCGGGCTCTGTCGGGCTCTGTCGGGCTCTACTGGGCCCTATCGGGCTCTGTCGGGCTCTGTCGGGCTCTGTCGGGCTCTGTCGGGCCCTGTCGGGCTCTGTCGTACCCTGTCGGGCCCTGTCGGGCTCTGTCGGGCCCTGTCGGGCCCTGTCGGGCCCTGTCGGGCTCTGTCGGGCTCTGTCGGGCCCTGTCGGGCTCTGTCGGGCTCTGTCGGGCCCTGTCGGGCTCTGTCGGGCTCTGTCGGGCTCTACTGGGCCCTGTCGGGCCCTGTCGGGCCCTGTCGGGCTCTGTCGGGCTCTGTCGGGCTCTGTCGGGCTCTACTGGGCTTTGTCGGGCTCTTTCGGGCTCTGTGGGGCCCTGTAGGGCTCTGTCGGGCTCTGTCGGGCCCTGTCGGGCTCTGTCGGGCCCTGTCGGGCCCTGTCGGGCTCTGTCGGGCTCTGTCGGGCCCTGTCGGGCTCTGTCGGGCTCTGTCGGGCTCTGTCGGGCTCTACTGGGCCCTGTCGGGCTCTGTCGGGCCCTGTCGGGCTCTGTCGGGCTCTGTCGGGCTCTGTCGGGCTCTACTGGGCCCTGTCGGGCCCTGTCGGGCCCTGTCGGGCTCTGTCGGGCTCTGTCGGGCTCTGTCGGGCTCTACTGGGCTCTACTGGGCTCTGTCGGGCTCTACTGGGCCCTGTCGGGCTCTGTCAGGCTCTGTCGGGCTCTGTCGGGCCCTGTCGGGCTCTGTCGGGCTCTGTCGTGCCCTGTCGGGCTCTGTCGGGCTCTGTCGGGCCCTGTCGGGCTCTATCGGGCCCTGTCGGGCTCTGTCGGGCCCTGTCGGGCCCTGTCGGGCTCTGTCGGGCTCTGTCGGGCCCTGTCGGGCTCTGTCGGGCTCTGTCGGGCTCTATCGGGCTCTACTGGGCCCTGTCGGGCCCTGTCGGGCCCTGTCGTGCTCTGTCGGGCTCTGTCGGGCTCTACTGGGCCCTGTCGTGCTCTGTCGGACTCTGTCGGGCCCTGTCGGGCCCTGTCGGGCTCTGTCAGGCTCTGTCGGGCTCTGTCGGGCTCTAATGGGCCCTGTCGGGCCTTGTCGGGCCCTGTCGGGCTCTACTGGGATCTACTGGGCTCTGTCGGGCTCTTTCGGGCTCTACTGGGCCCTGTCGGGCCCTGTCAGGCCCTGTCGGGCTCTGTCGGGCTCTGTCGGGCTCTGTCGGGCTCTACTGGGCTCTACTGGGCTCTGTCGGGCTCTGTCGGGCTCTACTGGGCCCTGTCGGGCCCTGTCGGGCTCTATCGGGCTCTGTTGGGCTCTACTGGGCCCTGTCGGGCTCTGTCGGGCCCTGTCGGGCCCTGTCGGGCTCTGTCGGGCCCTGTCGGGCTCTGTCGGGCTCTGTCGGGCTCTGTCGGGCTCTACTGGGCCCTGTCGGGCTCTGTCGGGCTCTGTCGGGCCCTGTCGGGCTCTGTCGGGCTCTGTCGGGCCCTGTCGTGCTCTGTCGGGCTCTGTCGGGCTCTGTCGGGCTCTGTCGGGCTCTACTGGGCCCTGTCGGGCTCTGTCGGGCTCTGTCGGGCCCTGTGGGGCTCTGTTGGGCTCTGTCGGGCTCTGTCGGGCTCTGTCGGGCCCTGTCGGGCTCTGTTGGGCTCTGTCGGGCCCTGTCGGGCTCTACTGGGCCCTGTCGGGCGCTGTCGGGCTCTGTCGGGCTCTGTCGGGCTCTACTGGGCCCTGTCGGGCTCTGTCGGGATCTGTCGGGCTCTGTCGGGCCCTGTCGGGCTCTGTCGGGCCCTGTCGGGCCCTGTCGGGCTCTGTCGGGCCCTGTCGGGCTCTGTCGGGCTCTGTCGGGCTCTGTCGGGCTCTACTGGGCCCTGTCGGGCTCTGTCGGGCTCTGTCGGGCCCTGTCGTGCTCTGTCGGGCTCTGTCGGGCTCTGTCGGGCTCTGTCGGGCTCTACTGGGCCCTGTCGGGCTCTGTCGGGCTCTGTCGGGCCCTGTGGGGCTCTGTTGGGCTCTGTCGGGCTCTGTCGGGCTCTGTCGGGCCCTGTCGGGCTCTGTTGGGCTCTGTCGGGCCCTGTCGGGCTCTACTGGGACCTGTCGGGCGCTGTCGGGCTCTGTCGGGCTCTGTCGGGCTCTGTCGGGCCCTGTCGGGCTCTGTCGGGCTCTGTCGGGCTCTGTCGGGCTCTACTGGGCCCTGTCGGGTTCTGTCGGGCTCTGTCGGGCTCTGTCGGGCTCTACTGGGCCCTGTCGGGCTCTGTCGGGATCTGTCGGGCTCTGTCGGGCCCTGTCGGGCTCTGTCGGGCTCTGTCGGGCTCTGTCGGGCCCTCTCGGCTCTGTCGGGCTCTACTGTGCTCTGTCGGGCTCTGTCGGGCTCTACTGGGCCCTGTCGGGGCCTGTCGGGCCCTGACGGGCTCTGTCGGGCTCTACTGGGCTCTGTCGGGCTCTGTCGGGCCCTGTCGGGCTCTGTCGGGCTCTGTCGGGCTCTACTGGGCTCTGTCGGGCTCTGTCGGGCTCTGTCGGTCCCTGTCGGGCTCTGTCGGGCTCTGTCGGGCTCTGTCGGGCTCTACTGGGCCCTGTCGGGCTCTGTCGGGCTCTGTCGGGCTCTGTCGTGCTCTGTCGGGCCTTGTCGGGCTCTGTCGGGCTCTGTCGGGCTCTGTCGGGCTCTGGCGGGCTCTGTCGGGCTCTGTCGGGCTCTACTGGGCCCTGTCGGGCCCTGTCGGGCTCTGTCGGGCTCTGTCGGGCTCTGGCGGGCTCTGTCGGGCTCTGTCGGGCTCTACTGGGCCCTGTCGGGCTCTGTCGGGCTCTGTCGGGCTCCGTCGGGCCCTGTCGGGCTCTGTCGGGCCCTGTTGGGCCCTGTCGGGCTTTCTCAGGCTCTGTCGGGCTCTGTCGGGCCCTGTCGGGCTCTGTCGGGCTCTGTCGGGCTCTGTCGGGCTCTGTCGGGTTCTACTGGGCCTTGTCGGGCCCTGTCGGGCTCTGTCGGTCCCTGTCGGGCTCTGTCGGGCTCTGTCGGGCTCTGTCGGGCTCTACTGGGCTCTACTGTTCCCTGTCGGGCCCTGTCGGGCTCTGTCGGGCCCTGTCGGGCTCTGTCGGGCTCTGTCGGGTTCTGTCGGGCTCTGTCGGGCTCTGTCGGGCCCTGTCGGGCCCTGTCGGGCTCTGTCGGGCTCTGTCGGGTTCTGTCGGGCTCTGTCGGGCCCTGTCGGGCTCTGTCGGGCTCTACTGGGCCCTGTCGGGCTCTGTCGGGCCCTGTCGGGCTCTGTCGGGCTCTGTCGGGCTCTGTCGGGCTCTACTGGGCTCTACTGTTCCCTGTCGGGCCCTGTCGGGCTCTGTCGCGCCCTGTCGGGCCCTCTCGGGCTCTGTCGGGCTCTGTCGGGCCCTGTCGGGCTCTGTCGGGCACTACTGGGCCCTGTCGGGCTCTGTCGGGCTCTGTCGGGCTCTGTCGGGCACTACTGGGCTCTGTCGGGCTCTGTCGGGCTCTGTCGGGCCCTGTCGGGCTCTGTCGGCTTCTGTCGGGCCCTGTCGGGCTCTGTCGGGCTCTTTCGGGCCCTGTCGGGCCCTGTCGGGCCCTGTCGGGCTCTGTCGGGCTCTGTCGGGCTCTACTGGGCCCTGTCGGGCTCTGTCGGACTCTGTCGGGCCGTGTCGGGCCCTGTCGGGCTCTGTCAGGATCTGTCGGGCTCTGTCGGGCTCTAATGGGCCCTGTCGGGCCTTGTAGGGCCCTGTCGGGCTCTACTGGGCTCTGTCGGGCTCTTTCGGGCTCTACTGGGCCCTGTCGGGCCCTGTCGGGCCCTGTCGGGCTCTGCCGGGCTCTGTCGGGCCCTGTCGGGCTCTGTCGGGCTCTGTCGGGCTCTGTCGGGCTCTACTGGGCTCTACTGGGCTCTGTCGGGCTCTGTCGGGCTCTGTCGGGCTCTACTGGGCCCTGTCGGGCTCTGTCGGGCTCTGTCGGGCCCTGTCGGGCTCTGTCGGGCTCTGTCGGGCTCTGTCGGGCTCTGTCGGGCCCTGTTGGGCTCTGTCGGGCTCTACTGGGCCCTGTCGGGCCCTGTCGGGCTCTGTCGGGCTCTGTCGGGCCCTGTCGGGCTCTGTCGGGCTCTGTCAGGCTCTGTCGGGCTCTACTGGGCCCTGTCGGGCGCTGTCGGGCTCTGTCGGGCTCTGTCGGGCTCTGTCGGACCCTGTCGGGCTCTGTCGGGCTCTACTGGGCCCTGTCGGGTTCTCTCGGGCTCTGTCGGGCTCTGTCGGGCTCTACTGGGCTCTACTGGGCTTTGTCGGGCTCTGTCGGGCTCTGTCGGGCTCTACTGGGCCCTATCGGGCTCTGTCGGGCTCTGTCGGGCTCTGTCGGGCTCTGTCGGGCCCTGTCGGGCTCTGTCGTACCCTGTCGGGCCCTGTCGGGCTCTGTCGGGCCCTGTCGGGCCCTGTCGGGCCCTGTCGGGCTCTGTCGGGCTCTGTCGGGCCCTGTCGGGCTCTGTCGGGCTCTGTCGGGCCCTGTCGGGCTCTGTCGGGCTCTGTCGGGCTCTACTGGGCCCTGTCGGGCCCTGTCGGGCCCTGTCGGGCTCTGTCGGGCTCTGTCGGGCTCTGTCGGGCTCTACTGGGCTTTGTCGGGCTCTTTCGGGCTCTGTGGGGCCCTGTAGGGCTCTGTCGGGCTCTGTCGGGCCCTGTCGGGCTCTGTCGGGCCCTGTCGGGCCCTGTCGGGCTCTGTCGGGCTCTGTCGGGCCCTGTCGGGCTCTGTCGGGCTCTGTCGGGCTCTGTCGGGCTCTACTGGGCCCTGTCGGGCTCTGTCGGGCCCTGTCGGGCTCTGTCGGGCTCTGTCGGGCTCTGTCGGGCTCTACTGGGCCCTGTCGGGCCCTGTCGGGCCCTGTCGGGCTCTGTCGGGCTCTGTCGGGCTCTGTCGGGCTCTACTGGGCTCTACTGGGCTCTGTCGGGCTCTACTGGGCCCTGTCGGGCTCTGTCAGGCTCTGTCGGGCTCTGTCGGGCCCTGTCGGGCTCTGTCGGGCTCTGTCGTGCCCTGTCGGGCTCTGTCGGGCTCTGTCGGGCCCTGTCGGGCTCTATCGGGCCCTGTCGGGCTCTGTCGGGCCCTGTCGGGCCCTGTCGGGCTCTGTCGGGCTCTGTCGGGCCCTGTCGGGCTCTGTCGGGCTCTGTCGGGCTCTATCGGGCTCTACTGGGCCCTGTCGGGCCCTGTCGGGCCCTGTCGTGCTCTGTCGGGCTCTGTCGGGCTCTACTGGGCCCTGTCGTGCTCTGTCGGACTCTGTCGGGCCCTGTCGGGCCCTGTCGGGCTCTGTCAGGCTCTGTCGGGCTCTGTCGGGCTCTAATGGGCCCTGTCGGGCCTTGTCGGGCCCTGTCGGGCTCTACTGGGATCTACTGGGCTCTGTCGGGCTCTTTCGGGCTCTACTGGGCCCTGTCGGGCCCTGTCAGGCCCTGTCGGGCTCTGTCGGGCTCTGTCGGGCTCTGTCGGGCTCTACTGGGCTCTACTGGGCTCTGTCGGGCTCTGTCGGGCTCTACTGGGCCCTGTCGGGCCCTGTCGGGCTCTATCGGGCTCTGTTGGGCTCTACTGGGCCCTGTCGGGCTCTGTCGGGCCCTGTCGGGCCCTGTCGGGCTCTGTCGGGCCCTGTCGGGCTCTGTCGGGCTCTGTCGGGCTCTGTCGGGCTCTACTGGGCCCTGTCGGGCTCTGTCGGGCTCTGTCGGGCCCTGTCGGGCTCTGTCGGGCTCTGTCGGGCCCTGTCGTGCTCTGTCGGGCTCTGTCGGGCTCTGTCGGGCTCTGTCGGGCTCTACTGGGCCCTGTCGGGCTCTGTCGGGCTCTGTCGGGCCCTGTGGGGCTCTGTTGGGCTCTGTCGGGCTCTGTCGGGCTCTGTCGGGCCCTGTCGGGCTCTGTTGGGCTCTGTCGGGCCCTGTCGGGCTCTACTGGGCCCTGTCGGGCGCTGTCGGGCTCTGTCGGGCTCTGTCGGGCTCTACTGGGCCCTGTCGGGCTCTGTCGGGATCTGTCGGGCTCTGTCGGGCCCTGTCGGGCTCTGTCGGGCCCTGTCGGGCCCTGTCGGGCTCTGTCGGGCCCTGTCGGGCTCTGTCGGGCTCTGTCGGGCTCTGTCGGGCTCTACTGGGCCCTGTCGGGCTCTGTCGGGCTCTGTCGGGCCCTGTCGTGCTCTGTCGGGCTCTGTCGGGCTCTGTCGGGCTCTGTCGGGCTCTACTGGGCCCTGTCGGGCTCTGTCGGGCTCTGTCGGGCCCTGTGGGGCTCTGTTGGGCTCTGTCGGGCTCTGTCGGGCTCTGTCGGGCCCTGTCGGGCTCTGTTGGGCTCTGTCGGGCCCTGTCGGGCTCTACTGGGACCTGTCGGGCGCTGTCGGGCTCTGTCGGGCTCTGTCGGGCTCTGTCGGGCCCTGTCGGGCTCTGTCGGGCTCTGTCGGGCTCTGTCGGGCTCTACTGGGCCCTGTCGGGTTCTGTCGGGCTCTGTCGGGCTCTGTCGGGCTCTACTGGGCCCTGTCGGGCTCTGTCGGGATCTGTCGGGCTCTGTCGGGCCCTGTCGGGCTCTGTCGGGCTCTGTCGGGCTCTGTCGGGCCCTCTCGGCTCTGTCGGGCTCTACTGTGCTCTGTCGGGCTCTGTCGGGCTCTACTGGGCCCTGTCGGGGCCTGTCGGGCCCTGACGGGCTCTGTCGATCTCTACTGGGCTCTGTCGGGCTCTGTCGGGCCCTGTCGGGCTCTGTCGGGCTCTGTCGGGCTCTACTGGGCTCTGTCGGGCTCTGTCGGGCTCTGTCGGTCCCTGTCGGGCTCTGTCGGGCTCTGTCGGGCTCTGTCGGGCTCTACTGGGCCCTGTCGGGCTCTGTCGGGCTCTGTCGGGCTCTGTCGTGCTCTGTCGGGCCTTGTCGGGCTCTGTCGGGCTCTGTCGGGCTCTGTCGGGCTCTGGCGGGCTCTGTCGGGCTCTGTCGGGCTCTACTGGGCCCTGTCGGGCCCTGTCGGGCTCTGTCGGGCTCTGTCGGGCTCTGGCGGGCTCTGTCGGGCTCTGTCGGGCTCTACTGGGCCCTGTCGGGCTCTGTCGGGCTCTGTCGGGCTCCGTCGGGCCCTGTCGGGCTCTGTCGGGCCCTGTTGGGCCCTGTCGGGCTTTCTCAGGCTCTGTCGGGCTCTGTCGGGCCCTGTCGGGCTCTGTCGGGCTCTGTCGGGCTCTGTCGGGCTCTGTCGGGTTCTACTGGGCCTTGTCGGGCCCTGTCGGGCTCTGTCGGTCCCTGTCGGGCTCTGTCGGGCTCTGTCGGGCTCTGTCGGGCTCTACTGGGCTCTACTGTTCCCTGTCGGGCCCTGTCGGGCTCTGTCGGGCCCTGTCGGGCTCTGTCGGGCTCTGTCGGGTTCTGTCGGGCTCTGTCGGGCTCTGTCGGGCCCTGTCGGGCCCTGTCGGGCTCTGTCGGGCTCTGTCGGGTTCTGTCGGGCTCTGTCGGGCCCTGTCGGGCTCTGTCGGGCTCTACTGGGCCCTGTCGGGCTCTGTCGGGCCCTGTCAGGCTCTGTCGGGCTCTGTCGGGCTCTGTCGGGCTCTACTGGGCTCTACTGTTCCCTGTCGGGCCCTGTCGGGCTCTGTCGCGCCCTGTCGGGCCCTCTCGGGCTCTGTCGGGCTCTGTCGGGCCCTGTCGGGCTCTGTCGGGCACTACTGGGCCCTGTCGGGCTCTGTCGGGCTCTGTCGGGCTCTGTCGGGCACTACTGGGCTCTGTCGGGCTCTGTCGGGCTCTGTCGGGCCCTGTCGGGCTCTGTCGGCTTCTGTCGGGCCCTGTCGGGCTCTGTCGGGCTCTTTCGGGCTCTGTCGGGCTCTGTCGGGCCCTGTCGGGCTCTGTCGGGCCCTGTCGGGCTCTGTCGGGCTCTGTCGGGCTCTGTCGGGCTCTACTGGGCCCTGTCGGGCTCTGTCGGGCTCTGTCGGGCTCTGTCGGGCCCTGTCGGGCTATGTCGGGCCATGTCGGGCTCTGTCGGGCTTTGTCAGGCTCTGTCGGGCTCTGTCGGGCTCTGTCGGGCTCTACTGGGCCCTGTCGGGCTCTGTCGGGCTCTGTCGGGCCCTGTCGGGCTCTGTCGGGCTCTGTCGGGCTCTGTCGGGCCCTGTCGGGCTCTGTCGGGCCCTGTCGGGCCCTGTCGGGCTCTGTCGGGCTCTGTAGGGCTCCACTGGGCCCTGTCGGGCCCTGTCGGGCCCTGTCGGGCTCTGTCGGGCTCTACTGGGCCCTGTCGGGCTCTGTCGGGCTCTGTCGGGCTCTGTCGGGCTCTACTGGGCTCTGTCGGGCTCTGTCGGGCTCTGTCGGGCTCTACTGGGCTAAACTGGGCCCTGTCGGGCTCTGTGGGGCTCTGTCGGGCTCTGTCGGGCTCTGTCGGGCTCTACTGGGCCCTGTCGAGCCCTGTCGGGCCCTGTCGGGCCCTGTCGGGCTCTGTCGGGCTCTGTCGAGCTCTACTGGGTTCTGTCGGGCTCTGTCGGGCCCTGTCGGGCTCTGTCGGGCCCTGTCGGGCCCTGTCGGGCTCTGTCGGGCTCTGTCGGGCTCTGTCGGGCCCTGTCCGGCTCTGTCGGGCTCTGTCGGGCTCTACTGTTCCCTGTGGGGCCCTGTCGGGCTCTGTCAGGCTCTGTCGGGCCCTGTCGGGCCCTGTCGGGCTCTGTCGGGCTCTGTCGGGCTCTGTCCGGCTCTACTGGGCTCTGTCGGACTCTGTCGGGTTCTGTCGGGCTCTGTCGGGCTCTGTCGGGCCCTGTCGGGCTCTGTCGGGCCCTGTCGGGCTCTGTCGGGCTCTGTCGGGCTCTGTCGGGCTCTACTGGGCTCTACTGTTCCCTGTCGGGCCCTGTCGGGCTCTGTCGGGCCCTGTCGGGCCCTCTCGGGCTCTGTCGGGCTCTGTCGGGCCCTGTCGGGCTCTGTCGGGCACTACTGGGCCCTGTCGGGCTCTGTCGGGCTCTGTCGGGCTCTACTGGGCTCTGTCGGGCACTACTGGGCTCTGTCGGGCTCTGTCGGGCTCTGTCGGGCCCTGTCGGGCTCTGTCGGCTTCTGTCGGGCCCTGTCGGGCTCTGTCGGGCTCTGTCGGGCCCTGTCGGGCTCTGTCGGGCTCTGTCGGGCTCTGTCGGGCTCTACTGGGCCCTGTCGGGCCCTGTCGGGCCCTGTCGGGCTCTGTCGGGCTCTACTGGGCCCTGTCGGGCTCTGTCGGGCCCTGTCGGGCTCTGTCGGGCTCTGTCGGGCTCTGTCGGGCTCTACTGGTCTCTGACGGGCTCTGTCGGGCCCTGTCGGGCCCTGTCGGGCTCTGTCGGGCTCTGTCGGGCTCTACTGGGCCCTGTCTAGCCCTGTCGGGCCCTGTCGGGCCCTGTCGGGCTCTGTCGGGCTCTGTCGAGCTCTACTGGGCTCTGTCGGGCTCTGTCGGGCTCTACTGGGCCCTGTCGGGCCCTGTCGGGCTCTGTCGGGCTCTGGCGGGCTCTGGCGGGCTCTGTCGGGCTCTGTCGGGCTCTACTGGGCCCTGTCGGGCTCTGTCGGGCTCTGTCGGGCTCTGTCGGGCCCTGTCCGGCTCTATCGGGCTCTGTCGGGCTCTGTCGGGCCCTGTCGGGCTCTGTCGGGCCCTGTCGGGCCCTGTCGGGCTTTCTCAGGCTCTGTCGGGCTCTGTCGGGCTCTGTCGGGCTCTACTGGGCCCTGTTGGGCTCTGTCGGGCTCTGTCGGGCCGTGTCGGGCTCTGTCGGGCTCTGTCGGGCCCTGTCGGGCTCTGTCGGGCCCTGTCGGGCCCTGTCGGGCTCTGTCGGGCTCTGTCGGGCTCTGTCGGGTTCTACTGGGCCTTGTCGGGCCCTGTCGGGCCCTGTCGGGCTCTGTCGGGCTCTGTCGGGCTCTGTCGGGCTCTACTGGGCTCTACTGTTCCCTGTCGGGCCGTGTCGGGCTCTGTCGGGCCCTGTCGGGCTCTGTCGGGCTCTGTCGGGCCCTGTCGGGCCCTGTCGGGCTCTGTCGGGCTCTGTCGGGCTCTGTCCGGCTCTACTGGGCTCTGTCGGGCTCTGTCGGGTTCTGTCGGGCCCTGTCGGGCCCTGTCGGGCCCTGTCGGGCTCTGTCGGGCTCTGTCGGGTTCTGTCGGGCTCTGTCGGGCTCTACTGGGCTAAACTGGGCCCTGTCGGGCTCTGTGGGGCTCTGTCGGGCTCTGTCGGGCTCTGTCGGGCTCTACTGGACCCTGTCGAGCCCTGTCGGGCCCTGTCGGGCTCTGTCGGGCTCTGTCGGGCTCTGTCGAGCTCTACTGGGCTCTGTCGGGCTCTGTCGGGCCCTGTCGGGCTCTGTCGGGCCCTGTCCGGCTCTGTCGGGCTCTGTCGGGCTCTGTCGGGCCCTGTCGGGCTCTGTCGGGCCCTGTCGGGCCCTGTCGGACTTTGTCGGGCTCTGTCGGGCTCTGTCGGGTTCTGTCGGGCTCTACTGGGCCCTGTCGGGCTCTGTCGGGCTCTGTCGGGCCCTGTCGGGCCCTGTCGGGCTCTGTCGGGCCCTGTCGGGCTCTGTCGGGCTCTGTCGGGCTCTGTCGGGCTCTACTGGGCCCTGTCGGGCTCTGTCGGGCTCTGTCGGGCCCTGTCGGGCTCTGTTGGCCCTGTCGGGCCCTGTCGGGCTCTGTCAGGCTCTGTCGGGCCCTGTCGGGCTCTGTCGGGCCCTGTCGGGCCCTGTCGGGCTCTGTCGGGCTCTACTGGGCTCTGTCGGGCTCTGTCGGGCCCTGTCGGGTCCTGTCGGGCTCTGTCGGGCTCTGTCGGGCTCTACTGGGCCCTGTCGGGCCCTGTCAGGCTCTGTCGGGCTCTGTCGGGCTCTGTCGGACTCTACTGGGCTCTGTCGGGCTCTGTCGGGCTCTGTCGGGCTCTGTCGGGCTCTGTCGGGCTCTACTGGGCTCTGTCGGGCTCTACTGGGCTCTGTCGGGCTCTGTCGGGCCCTGTAGGGCCCTGTCGGGCTCTGTCGGGCTCTGTCGGGCTCTACTGGGCCCTGTCGGGCCCTGTCGGGCTCTGTCGGGCTCTGTCGGGCTCTACTGGGCTCTGTCGGGCTCTGTCGGGCTCTGTCGGGCTCTGTCGGGCCCTGTCGGGCTCTACTGGGCTCTGTCGGGCTCTGTCGGGCTCTACTGGGCTCTGTCGGGCTCTGTCGGGCTCTGTCGGGCCCTGTCGGGCTCTGTCGGGCCCTGTCGGGCTCTGTCGGGCTCTGTCGGGCCCTGTCGGGCTCTGTCGGGCTCTGTCGGGCTCTGTCGGGCTCTACTGGGCCCTGTCGGGCTCTGTCGGGCTCTGTCGGGCCCTGTGGGGCTCTGTTGGGCTCTGTCGGGCTCTGTCGGGCCCTGTCGGGCTCTGTCGGGCACTACTGGGCCCTGTCGGGCTCTGTCGGGCTCTGTCGGGCTCTACTGGGCTCTGTCGGGCACTACTGGGCTCTGTCGGGCTCTGTCGGGCTCTGTCGGGCCCTGTCGGGCTCTGTCGGCTTCTGTCGGGCCCTGTCGGGCTCTGTCGGGCTCTGTCGGGCCCTGTCGGGCTCTGTCGGGCTCTGTCGGGCTCTGTCGGGCTCTACTGGGCCCTGTCGGGCCCTGTCGGGCCCTGTCGGGCTCTGTCGGGCTCTACTGGGCCCTGTCGGGCTCTGTCGGGCCCTGTCGGGCTCTGTCGGGCTCTGTCGGGCTCTGTCGGGCTCTACTGGTCTCTGACGGGCTCTGTCGGGCCCTGTCGGGCCCTGTCGGGCTCTGTCGGGCTCTGTCGGGCTCTACTGGGCCCTGTCTAGCCCTGTCGGGCCCTGTCGGGCCCTGTCGGGCTCTGTCGGGCTCTGTCGAGCTCTACTGGGCTCTGTCGGGCTCTGTCGGGCTCTACTGGGCCCTGTCGGGCCCTGTCGGGCTCTGTCGGGCTCTGGCGGGCTCTGGCGGGCTCTGTCGGGCTCTGTCGGGCTCTACTGGGCCCTGTCGGGCTCTGTCGGGCTCTGTCGGGCTCTGTCGGGCCCTGTCCGGCTCTATCGGGCTCTGTCGGGCTCTGTCGGGCCCTGTCGGGCTCTGTCGGGCCCTGTCGGGCCCTGTCGGGCTTTCTCAGGCTCTGTCGGGCTCTGTCGGGCTCTGTCGGGCTCTACTGGGCCCTGTTGGGCTCTGTCGGGCTCTGTCGGGCCCTGTCGGGCCCTGTCGGGCTCTGTCGGGCTCTGTCGGGCTCTGTCGGGTTCTACTGGGCTCTGTCGGGCCCTGTCGGGCCCTGTCGGGCTCTGTCGGGCTCTGTCGGGTTCTGTCGGGCTCTACTGGGCCCTGTCGGGCCCTGTCGGGCTCTGTCGGGCTCTGTCGGGCTCTACTGGGCTCTGTCGGGCTCTGTCGGGCTCTGTCGGGCTCTGTCGGGCCCTGTCGGGCTCTACTGGGCTCTGTCGGGCTCTGTCGGGCTCTACTGGGCTCTGTCGGGCTCTGTCGGGCTCTGTCGGGCCCTGTCGGGCTCTGTCGGGCCCTGTCGGGCTCTGTCGGGCTCTGTCGGGCCCTGTCGGGCTCTGTCGGGCTCTGTCGGGCTCTGTCGGGCTCTACTGGGCCCTGTCGGGCTCTGTCGGGCTCTGTCGGGCCCTGTGGGGCTCTGTTGGGCTCTGTCGGGCTCTGTCGGGCCCTGTCGGGCTCTGTCGGGCACTACTGGGCCCTGTCGGGCTCTGTCGGGCTCTGTCGGGCTCTACTGGGCTCTGTCGGGCACTACTGGGCTCTGTCGGGCTCTGTCGGGCTCTGTCGGGCCCTGTCGGGCTCTGTCGGCTTCTGTCGGGCCCTGTCGGGCTCTGTCGGGCTCTGTCGGGCCCTGTCGGGCCCTGTCGGGCTCTGTCGGGCCCTGTCGGGTTCTGTCGGGCTCTGTCGGGCCCTGTCGGGCTCTGTCGGGCTCTGTCGGGCTCTGTCGGGCTCTACTGGGCTCTACTGTTCCCTGTCGGGCCCTGTCGGGCTCTGTCGGGCTCTGTCGGGCTCTGTCGGGCTCTACTGGGCCCTGTCGGGCTCTGTCGGGCTCTGTCGGGCTCTGTCGGGCCCTGTCGGGCCCTGTCGGGCTCTGTCGGGTTCTGTCGGGCCCTGTCGGGCTCTGTCGGGCTCTGTCGGGCCCTGTCGGGCTCTGTCGGGCTCTGTCGGGCTCTGTCGGGCTCTACTGGGCCCTGTCGGGCCCTGTCGGGCCCTGTCGGGCTCTGTCGGGCTCTACTGGGCCCTGTCGGGCTCTGTCGGGCCCTGTCGGGCTCTGTCGGGCTCTGTCGGGCTCTGTCGGGCTCTACTGTGCTCTGTCGGGCTCGGTCGGGCCCTGTCGGGCTCTGTCGGGCCCTGTCGGGCTCTGTCGGGCTCTGTCGGGCTCTACTGGGCCCTGTCTAGCCCTGTCGGGCCCTGTCGGGCCCTGTCGGGCTCTGTCGGGCTCTGTCGAGCTCTACTGGGCTCTGTCGGGCTCTGTCGGGCTCTACTGGGCTCTGTCGGGCTCTGTCGGGCTCTGTCGGGCTCTGGCGGGCTCTGTCGGGCTCTGTCGGGCTCTACTGGGCCCTGTCGGGCCCTGTCGGGCTCTCTCGGGCTCTGTCGGGCTCTGGCGGGCTCTGTCGGGCTCTGTTGGGCTCTACTGGGCCCTGTCGGGCTCTGTCGGGCTCTGTCGGGCTCTGTCGGGCCCTGTCCGGCTCTATCGGGCTCTGTCGGGCTCTGTCGGGCCCTGTCGGGCTCTGTCGTGCCCTGTCGGGCCCTGTCGGGCTTTCTCAGGCTCTGTCGGGCTCTGTCGGGCTCTGTCGGGCTCTACTGGGCCCTGTTGGGCTCTGTCGGGCTCTGTCGGGCTCTGTCGGGCTCTGTCGGGCTCAGTCGGGCCCTGTCGGGCTCTGTCGGGCCCTGTCGGGCCCTGTCGGGCTCTGTCGGGCTCTGTCGGGCTCTGTCGGGTTCTACTGGGCCTTGTCAGGCCCTGTCGGGCCCTGTCGGGCTCTGTCGGACTCTACTGGGCCCTGTAGGGCTCTGTCGGGCCCTGTCGGGCTCTGTCGGGCTCTGTCGGGCTCTGTCGGGCTCTACTGGGCTCTACTGTTCCCTGTGGGGCCCTGTCGGGCTCTGTCGGGCCCTGTCGGGCTCTGTCGGGCTCTGTCGGGCCCTGTCGGGCCCTGTCGGGCTCTGTCGGGCTCTGTCGGGCTCTGTCCGGCTCTGTCGGGCCCTGTCGGGCTCTGTCGGGCTCTACTGGGCCCTGTCAGGCTCTGTCGGGCCCTGTCGGGCTCTGTCGGGCTCTGTCGGGCTCTGTCGGGCTCTACTGGGCTCTACTGTTCCCTGTCGGGCCCTGTCGGGCTCTGTCGGGCCCTGTCGGGCCCTGTCGGGCTCTGTCGGGCTCTGTCGGGCCCTGTCGGGCTCTGTCGGGCACTACTGGGCCCTGTCGGGCTCTGTCGGGCTCTGTCGGGCTCTGTCGGGCTCTGTCGGGCACTACTGGGCTCTGTCGGGCTCTGTCGGGCTCTGTCGGGCCCTGTCGGGCTCTGTCGGCTACTGTCGGGCCCTGTCGGGCTCTGTCGGGCTCTGTCGGGCCCTGTCGGGCTCTGTCGGGCTCTGTCGGGCTCTGTCGGGCTCTACTGGGCCCTGTCGGGCCCTGTCGGGCCCTGTCGGGCTCTGTCGGGCTCTACTGTGCTCTGTCGGGCTCGGTCGGGCCCTGTCGGGCACTGTCGGGCTCTGTCGGGCTCTGTCGGGCTCTGTCGGGCTCTACTGGTCTCTGACGGGCTCTGTCGGGCCCTGTCGGGCCCTGTCGGGCTCTGTCGGGCTCTGTCGGGCTCTACTGGGCCCTGTCTAGCCCTGTCGGGCCCTGTCGGGCCCTGTCGGGCTCTGTCGGGCTCTGTCGAGCTCTACTGGGCTCTGTCGGGCTCTGTCGGGCTCTACTGGGCCCTGTCGGGCTCTGTCGGGCTCTGTCGGGCTCTGTCGGGCTCTGGCGGGCTCTGGCGGGCTCTGTCAGGCTCTACTGGGCCCTGTCGGGCCCTGTCGGGCTCTGTCGGGCTCTGTCGGGCTCTGGCGGGCTCTGTCGGGCTCTGTCGGGCTCTACTGGGCCCTGTCGGGCCCTGTCCGGCTCTATCGGGCTCTGTCGGGCTCTGTCGGGCCCTGTCGGGCTCTGTCGGGCCCTGTCGGGCCCTGTCGGGCTTTCTCAGGCTCTGTCGGGCTCTGTCGGGTCCTGTCGGGCTCTGTCGGGCTCTGTCGGGCCCTGTCGGGCTCTGTCGGGCCCTGTCGGGCCCTGTCGGGCTCTGTCGGGCTCTGTCGGGCTCTGTCGGGTTCTACTGGGCCTTGTCGGGCCCTGTCGGGCCCTGTCGGGCTCTGTCGGACTCTACTGGGCCCTGTAGGGCTCTGTCGGGCCCTGTCGGGCTCTGTCGGGCTCTGTCGGGCTCTGTCGGGCTCTACTGGGCTCTACTGTTCCCTGTCGGGCCCTGTCGGGCTCTGTCGGGCCCTGTCGGGCTCTGTCGGGCTCTGTCGGGCCCTGTCGGGCCCTGTCGGGCTCTGTCGGGCTCTGTCGGGCTCTGTCCGGCTCTACTGGGCTCTGTCGGGCTCTGTCGGGTTCTGTCGGGCTCTGTCGGGCTCTGTCGGGCCCTGTCGGGCCCTGTCGGGCTCTGTCGGGCTCTGTCGGGTTCTGTCGGGCTCTGTCGGGCCCTGTCGGGCTCTGTCGGGCTCTACTGGGCCCTGTCGGGCTCTGTCGGGCCTTGTCGGGCTCTGTCGGGCTCTGTCGGGCTCTGTCGGGCTCTACTGGGCTCTACTGTTCCCTGTCGGGCCCTGTCGGGCTCTGTCGGGCCCTGTCGGGCCCTCTCGGGCTCTGTCGGGCTCTGTCGGGCCCTGTCGGGCTCTGTCGGGCACTACTGGGCCCTGTCGGGCTCTGTCGGGCTCTGTCGGGCTCTGTCGGGCTCTGTCGGGCACTACTGGGCTCTGTCGGGCTCTGTCGGGCTCTGTCGGGCCCTGTCGGGCTCTGTCGGCTTCTGTCGGGCCCTATCGGGCTCTGTCGGGCTCTTTCGGGCTCTGTCGGGCTCTGTCGGGCTCTACTGGGCTCTGTCGGGCTCTGTCGGGCTCTGTCGGGCTCTGTTGGGCTCTACTGGGCCCTGTCGGGCTCTGTCGGGCTCTGTCGGGCTCTGTCGGGCCCTGTCGGGCTCTGTCGGGCCCTGTCGGGCTCTGTCGGGCTCTGTCGGGCTCTGTCGGGCTCTACTGGGCCCTGTCGGGCTCTGTCGGGCTCTGTCGGGCTCTGTCGGGCCCTGTCGGGCTATGTCGGGCCATGTCGGGCCCTGTCGGGCTTTGTCAGGCTCTGTCGGGCTCTGTCGGGCTCTGTCGGGCTCTACTGGGCCCTGTCGGGCTCTGTCGGGCTCTGTTGGCCCTGTCGGGCTCTGTCGGGCTCTGTCGGGCTCTGTCGGGCCCTGTCGGGCTCTGTCGGGCCCTGTCGGGCCCTGTCGGGCTCTGTCGGGCTCTGTCGGGCTCCACTGGGCCCTGTCGGGCCCTGTCGGGGCCTGTCGGGCTCTGTCGGGCTCTACTGGGCCCTGTCGGGCTCTGTCGGGCTCTGTCGGGCTCTGTCGGGCTCTACTGGGCTCTGTCGGGCTCTGTCGGGCTCTGTCGGGCTCTACTGGGCTAAACTGGGCCCTGTCGGGCTCTGTGGGGCTCTGTCGGGCTCTGTCGGGCTCTGTCGGGCTCTACTGGGCCCTGTCGAGCCCTGTCGGGCCCTGTCGGGCCCTGTCGGGCTCTGTCGGGCTCTGTTGAGCTCTACTGGGCTCTGTCGGGCTCTGTCGGGCCCTGTCGGGCTCTGTCGGGCCCTGTCGGGCTCTGTCGGGCTCTGTCGGGCTCTGTCGGGCCCTGTCGGGCTCTGTCGGGCTCTACTGGGCCCTGTCGGGCTCTGTCGGGCTCTGTCGGGCTCTGTCGGGCTCTGTCGTGCTCTGTCGGGCCCTGTTGGGCCCTGTCGTGCTCTGTCGGGCTCTGTCGGGCTCTGTCCGGCTCTACTGGGCTCTGTCGGGCTCTGTCGGGTTCTGTCGGGCTCTGTCGGGCTCTGTCGGGCTCTACTGGGCCCTGTCGGGCTCTGTCGGGCCCTGTCGGGCTCTGTCGGGCTCTACTGGGCCCTGTCGGGCTCTGTCGGGCCCTGTCGGGCTCTGTCGGGCTCTGTCGGGCTCTGTCGGGCTCTACTGGGCTCTACTGTTCCCTGTCGGGCCCTGTCGGGCTCTGGCGGGCTCTGGCGGGCCCTCTCGGGCTCTGTCGGGCTCTGTCGGGCCCTGTCGGGCTCTGTCGGGCTCTACTGGGCTCTGTCGGGCCCTGTCGGGCTCTGTCGGGCCCTGTCGGGCCCTGTCGGGCTCTGTCGGGCCCTGTCGGCCTCTGTCGGGCTCTGTCGGGCTCTGTCGGGCTCTACTGGGCTCTGTCGGGCTCTGTCGGGCTCTGTCGGGCTCTACTGGGCCCTGTCGGGCTCTGTCGGGCTCTGTCGGGCCCTGTCGGGCTCTGTCGGGCTCTGTCGGGCCCTGTCGGGCTCTGTCGGGCTCTGTCGAGCTCTACTGGGCCCTGTCGGGCTCTGTCGGGCTCTGTCGGGCCCTGTCGGGCTCTGTCGGGCTCTGTCGGGCCCTGTCGTGCTCTGTCGGGCTCTGTCGGGCTCTGTCGGGCTCTACTGGGCCCTGTCGGGCTCTGTCGGGCTCTGTCGGGCCCTGTTGGGCTCTGTCGGGCTCTACTGGGCCCTGTCGGGCTCTGTCGGGCTCTATCGGGCTCTGTCGGGCTCTACTGGGCCCTGTCGGGCTCTGTCGGGCCCTGTCGGGCTCTGTCGGGCTCTACTGGGCTCTGTCGGGCTCTGTCGGGCCCTGTCGGGCTCTGTCGGGCCCTGTCGGGCCCTGTCGGGCTCTGTCGGGCCCTGTCGGCCTCTGTCGGGCTCTGTCGGGCTCTGTCAGGCTCTACTGGGCTCTGTCGGGCTCTGTCGGGCTCTGTCGGGCTCTACTGGGCCCTGTCGGGCTCTGTCGGGCTCTGTCGGGCCCTGTCGGGCTCTGTCGGGCTCTGTCGGGCCCTGTCGGGCTCTGTCGGGCTCTGTCGGGCTCTGTCGGGCTCTACTGGGCCCTGTCGGGCTCTGTCGGGCTCTGTCGGGCTCTGTCGGGCGCTGTCGGGCTCTGTCGGGCTCTACTGGGCCCTGTCGGGCGCTGTCGGGCTCTGTCGGGCTCTACTGGGCCCTGTCGGGCTCTGTCGGGCCCTGTCGGGCTCTGTCGGGCTCTACTGGGCCCTGTTTGGTTCTGTCGGGCTCTGTCGGGCTCTGTCAGGCTCTAATGGGCCCTGTCGGGCTCTGTCGGGCTCTGTCGGGCCCTGTCGGGCTCTGTCGGGCTCTGTCGGGCTCTGTCGGGCCCTGTCGGGCTCTGTCGGGCCCTGTCGGGCTCTGTCGGGCTCTGTCGGGCTGTGTCGGGCTCTGTCGGGCTCTACTGGGCTCTACTGGGCCCTGTCGGGCTCTGTCGGGCTCTGTCGGGCTCTGTCGGGCTCTACTGGGCTCTGTCGGGCCCTGTCGGGCCCTGTCGGGCTCTGTCGGGCTCTGTCGGGCTCTACTGGGCCCTGTCGGGCTCTGTCGGGCTCTGTCGTGCCCTGTCGGGCTCTGTCGGGCTCTGTCGGGCCCTGTCGGGCTCTGTCGGGCTCTACTGGGCCCTGTCGGGCCCTGTCGGGCCCTGTCGGGCTCTGTCGGGCTCTGTCGGGCTCTGTCAGGCTCTACTGGGCTCTACTGCGCTCTGTCGGGCTCTACTGGGTCCTGTCGGGCTCTGTCGGGCTCTGTCGGGCTCTGTCGGGCCCTGTCGGGCTCTGTCGGGCTCTGTCGTGCCCTGTCGGGCTCTGTCGGGCTCTGTCGGGCCCTGTCGGGCTCTATCGGGCCCTGTCGGGCTCTGTCGGGCCCTGTCGGGCCCTGTCGGGCTCTGTCGGGCTTTATCGGGCTCTACTGGGCCCTGTCGGGCCCTGTCGGGCCCTGTCGGGACCTGTCGGGCTCTGTCGGGCTCTGTCGGGCTCTACTGGGCCCTGTCGGGCTCTGTCGGACTCTGTCGGGCCCTGTCGGGCCCTGTCGGGCTCTGTCAGGCTCTGTCGGGCTCTGTCGGGCTCTAATGGGCCCTGTCGGGCCCTGTCGGGCCCTGTCGGGCTCTACTGGGCTCTACTGGGCTCTGTCGGGCTCTTTCGGGCTCTACTGGGCCCTGTCGGGCCCTGTCGGGCCCTGTCGGGCTCTGTCGGGCTCTGTCGGGCCCTGTCGGGCTCTGTCGGGCTCTGTCGGGCTCTACTGGGCTCTACTGGGCTCTGTCGGGCTCTGTCGGGCTCTACTGGGCCCTGTCGGGCCCTGTCGGGCTCTATCGGGCTCTGTCGGGCTCTACTGGGCCCTGTCGGGCTCTGTCGGGCCCTGTCGGGCCCTGTCGGGCCCTGTCGGGCTCTGTCGGGCCCTGTCGGGCTCTGTCGGGCTCTGTCGGGCTCTACTGGGCTCTGTCGGGCTCTGTCGGGCTCTGTCGGGCTCTACTGGGCCCTGTCGGGCTCTGTCGGGCTCTGTCGGGCCCTGTCGGGCTCTGTCGGGCTCTGTCGGGCCCTGTCGGGCTCTGTCGGGCTCTGTCAGGCTCTGTCGGGCTCTGTCGGGCTCTGTCGGGCTCTACTGGGCCCTGTCGGGCTCTGTCGGGCTCTGTCGGGCCCTGTCGGGCTCTGTCGGGCTCTGTCAGGCTCTGTCGGGCTCTGTCGGGTTCTAATGGGCCCTGTCGGGCCCTGTCGGGCCCTGTCGGGCTCTACTGGGCTCTACTGGGCTCTGTCGGGCTCTTTCGGGCTCTGTCGGGCTCTGTCGGGCCCTGTCGGGCCCTGTCGGGCTCTGTCGGGCTCTGTCGGGCCCTGTCGGGCTCTGTCGGGCTCTGTCGGGCTCTGTCGGGCTCTACTGGGCTCTACTGGGCTCTGTCGGGCTCTGTCGGGCTCTACTGGGCCCTGTCGGGCCCTGTCGGGCCCTGTCGGGCTCTGTCGGGCTCTACTGGGCTCTGTCGGGCCCTGTCGGGCTCTGTCGGGCCCTGTCGGGCCCTGTCGGCCTCTGTCGGGCTCTGTCGGGCTCTGTCGGGCTCTACTGGGCTCTGTCGGGCTCTGTCAGGCTCTGTCGGGCTCTGTCGGGCTCTACTGGGCCCTGTCGGGCTCTGTCGGGCTCTGTCGGGCCCTGTCGGGCTCTGTCGGGCTCTGTCGGGCTCTACTGGGCCCTGTCGGGCTCTGTCGGGCTCTGTCGGGATCTGTCGGGCCCTGTTGCGCTCTGTCGGGCTCTACTGGGCCCTGTCGGGCCCTGTCGGGCTCTGTCGGGCTCTGTCGGGCCCTGTCGGGCTCTGTCGGGCTCTGTCGGGCTCTGTCGGGCTCTACTGGGCCCTGTCGGGCGCTGTCGGGCTCTGTCGGGCTCTGTCGGGCTCTGTCGGGCCCTGTCGGGCTCTGTCGGGCTCTACTGGGCCCTGTCGGGTTCTCTCGGGCTCTGTCGGGCTGTGTCGGGCTCTGTCGGGCTCTACTGGGCTCTACTGGGCTCTGTCGGGCTCTGTCGGGCTCTGTCGGGCTCTACTGGGCCCTGTCGGGCCCTGTCGGGCTCTGTCGGGCTCTGTCGGGCTCTGTCGGGCTCTACTGGGCCCTGTCGGGCCCTGTCGGGCTCTGTCGTACCCTGTCGGGCCCTGTCGGGCTCTGTCGGGCCCTGTCGGGCTCTGTTGGGCCCTGTCGGGCCCTGTCGGGCTCTGTCGGGCTCTGTCGGGCCCTGTCGGGCTCTGTCGGGCTCTGTCGGGCTCTGTCGGGCTCTACTGGGCACTGTCGGGCCCTGTCGGGCCCTGTTGGGCTCTGTCGGGCTCTGTCGGGCTCTGTCGGGCTCTACTGGGCTCTGTCGGGCCCTGTCGGGCCCTGTCGGGCCCTGTCGGGCTCTGTCGGGCTCTACTGGGCTTTGTCGGGCTCTTTCGGGCTCTGTGGGGCCCTGTAGGGCTCTGTCGGGCTCTGTCGGGCCCTGTCGGGCTCTGTCGGGCCCTGTCGGGCCCTGTCGGGCTCTGTCGGGCTCTGTCGGGCCCTGTCGGGCTCTGTCGGGCTCTGTCGGGCTCTGTCGGGCTCTACTGGGCCCTGTCGGGCTCTGTCGGGCTCTGTCGGGCCCTGTCGGGCTCTGTCGGGCTCTGTCGGGCCCTGTCGGGCTCTGTCGGGCTCTACTGGGCCCTGTCGGGCCCTGTCGGGCCCTGTCGGGCTCTGTCGGGCTCTGTCGGGCTCTGTCGGGCTCTACTGGGCTCTACTGGGCTCTGTCGGGCTCTACTGGGCCCTGTCGGGCTCTGTCGGGCTCTGTCGGGCTCTGTCGGGCCCTGTCGGGCTCTGTCGGGCTCTGTCGTGCCCTGTCGGGCTCTGTCGGGCTCTGTCGGGCCCTGTCGGGCTCTGTCGGGCTCTGTCGGGCTCTGTCGGGCCCTGTCGGGCTCTGTCGGGCCCTGTCGGGCTCTGTCGGGCTCTGTCGGGCTGTGTCGGGCTCTGTCGGGCTCTACTGGGCTCTACTGGGCCCTGTCGGGCTCTGTCGGGCTCTGTCGGGCTCTGTCGGGATCTACTGGGCTCTGTCGGGCCCTGTCGGGCCCTGTCGGGCTCTGTCGGGCTCTGTCGGGCTCTACTGGGCCCTGTCGGGCTCTGTCGGGCTCTGTCGGGCCCTGTCGGGCTCTGTCGGGCTCTGTCGGGCCCTGTCGGGCTCTGTCGGGCTCTACTGGGTCCTGTCGGGCTCTGTCGGGCTCTGTCGGGCTCTGTCGGGCCCTGTCGGGCTCTGTCGGGCTCTGTCGTGCCCTGTCGGGCTCTGTCGGGCTCTGTCGGGCCCTGTCGGGCTCTATCGGGCCCTGTCGGGCTCTGTCGGGCCCTGTCGGGCCCTGTCGGGCTCTGTCGGGCTCTGTCGGGCTCTATCGGGCTCTACTGGGCCCTGTCGGGCCCTGTCGGGCCCTGTCGGGACCTGTCGGGCTCTGTCGGGCTCTGTCGGGCTCTACTGGGCCCTGTCGGGCTCTGTCGGACTCTGTCGGGCCCTGTCGGGCCCTGTCGGGCTCTGTCAGGCTCTGTCGGGCTCTGTCGGGCTCTAATGGGCCCTGTCGGGCCCTGTCGGGCCCTGTCGGGCTCTACTGGGCTCTACTGGGCTCTGTCGGGCTCTTTCGGGCTCTACTGGGCCCTGTCGGGCCCTGTCGGGCCCTGTCGGGCTCTGTCGGGCTCTGTCGGGCCCTGTCGGGCTCTGTCGGGCTCTGTCGGGCTCTACTGGGCTCTACTGGGCTCTGTCGGGCTCTGTCGGGCTCTACTGGGCCCTGTCGGGCCCTGTCGGGCTCTATCGGGCTCTGTCGGGCTCTACTGGGCCCTGTCGGGCCCTGTCGGGCCCTGTCGGGCTCTGTCGGGCCCTGTCGGGCTCTGTCGGGCTCTGTCGGGCTCTACTGGGCTCTGTCGGGCTCTGTCGGGCTCTGTCGGGCTCTACTGGGCCCTGTCGGGCTCTGTCGGGCTCTGTCGGGCCCTGTCGGGCTCTGTCGGGCTCTGTCGGGCCCTGTCGGGCTCTGTCGGGCTCTGTCAGGCTCTGTCGGGCTCTGTCGGGCTCTGTCGGGCTCTACTGGGCCCTGTCGGGCTCTGTCGGGCTCTGTCGGGCCCTGTCGGGCTCTGTCGGGCTCTGTCAGGATCTGTCGGGCTCTGTCGGGTTCTAATGGGCCCTGTCGGGCCCTGTCGGGCCCTGTCGGGCCCTGTCGGGCTCTGTCGGGCTCTGTCGGGCCCTGTCGGGCTCTGTCGGGCTCTGTCGGGCTCTATCGGGCTCTACTGGGCCCTGTCGGGCCCTGTCGGGCCCTGTCGGGCCCTGTCGGGCTCTGTCGGGCTCTGTCGGGCTCTACTGGGCCCTGTCGGGCTCTGTCGGACTCTGTCGGGCCCTGTCGGGCCCTGTCGGGCTCTGTCAGGCTCTGTCGGGCTCTGTCGGGCTCTAATGGGCCCTGTCGGGCCTTGTCGGGCCCTGTCGGGCTCTACTGGGCTCTACTGGGCTCTGTCGGGCTCTTTCGGGCTCTACTGGGCCCTGTCGGGCCCTGTCGGGCCCTGTCGGGCTCTGTCGGGCTCTGTCGGGCCCTGTCGGGCTCTGTCGGGCTCTGTCGGGCTCTGTCGAGCTCTACTGGGCTCTACTGGGCTCTGTCGGGCTCTGTCGGGCTCTGTCGGGCTCTACTGGGCCCTGTCGGGCTCTGTCGGGCTCTGTCGGGCCCTGTCGGGCTCTGTCGGGCTCTGTCGGGCCCTGTCGGGCTCTGTCGGGCTCTGTCGGGCTCTGTCGGGCTCTACTGGGCCCTGTCGGGCTCTGTCGGGCTCTGTCGGGCTCAGTCGGGCCCTGTTGGGCTCTGTCGGGCTCTACTGGGCCCTGTCGGGCCCTGTCGGGCTCTGTCGGGCTCTGTCGGGCCCTGTCGGGCTCTGTCGGGCTCTGTCGGGCTCTGTCGGGCTCTACTGGGCCCTGTCGGGCGCTGTCGGGCTCTGTCGGGCTCTGTCGGGCTCTGTCGGGCCCTGTCGGGCTCTGTCGGGCTCTACTGGGCCCTGTCGGGTTCTCTCGGGCTCTGTCGGGCTGTGTCGGGCTCTGTCGGGCTCTACTGGGCTCTACTGGGCTTTGTCGGGCTCTGTCGGGCTCTGTCGGGCTCTACTGGGCCCTGTCGGGCTCTGTCGGGCTCTGTCAGGCTCTGTCTGGCTCTGTCGGGCTCTACTGGGCCCTGTCGGGCCCTGTCGGGCTCTGTCGGGCCCTGTCGGGCTCTGTCGGGCTCTGTCGGGCTCTGTCGGGCTCTACTGGGCCCTGTCAGGCTCTGTCGGGCTCTGTCGGGCTCTGTCGGGCTCTGTCGGGCTCTGTCGGGCTCTACTGGGCTTTGTCGGGCTCTTTCGGGCTCTGTGGGGCCCTGTAGGGCTCTGTCGGGCTCTGTCGGGCCCTGTCGGGCTCTGTCGGGCCCTGTCGGGCCCTGTCGGGCTCTGTCGGGCTCTGTCGGGCCCTGTCGGGCTCTGTCGGGCTCTGTCGGGCTCTACTGGGCCCTGTCGGGCCCTGTCGGGCTCTGTCGGGCTCTGTCGGGCTCTACTGGGCCCTGTCGGGCTCTGTCGGGCTCTGTCGGGCCCTCTCGGGCCCTGTCGGGCTCTGTCGGCCTCTGTCGGGCCCTGTCGGGCCCTGTCGGGCTCTGTCGGGCTCTGTCGGGCTCTACTGGGCTCTGTCGGGCCCTGTCGGGCCCTGTCGGGCTCTGTCGGGCCCTGTCGGGCCCTGTCGGGCCCTGTCGGGCTCTGTCGGGCTCTGTCGGGCTCTGTCGGGCTCTACTGGGCCCTGTCGGGCTCTGTCGGGCTCTGTCGGGCCCTCTCGGGCCCTGTCGGACTCTGTCGGGCTCTGTCGGGCTCTGTCGGGCTCTACTGGGCCCTGTCGGGCTCTGTCGGGCTCTGTCGGGCCCTGTCGGGCCCTGTCGGGCTCTGTCGGGCTCTGTCGGGCCCTGTCGGGCTCTGTCGGGCTCTGTCGGGCTCTGTCGGGCTCTACTGGGCCCTGTCGGGCTCTGTCGGGCTCTGTCGGGCTCTACTGGGCTCTGTCGGGCTCTGTCGGGCTCTGTCGGGCTCTGTCGGGCTCTACTGGGCTCTGTCGGGCTCTGTCGGGCTCTGTCGGGCTCTGTCGGGCTCTACTGGGCCCTGTCGGGCCCTGTCGGGCTTTCTCAGGCTCTGTCGGGCTCTGTCGGGCTCAACTGGTCTCTGTCGGGCTCTGTCGGGTTCTGTCGGGCTCTGTCGGGCTCTGTCGGGCTCTGTCGGGCTCTACTGGGCTCTACTGGGCTCTGTCGGGCTCTGTCGGGCTCTACTGGGCCCTGTCAGGCTCTGTCGGGCCCTGTCGGGCCCTGTCGGGCCCTGTCGGGCTCTGGCGGGCTCTGTCGGGTTCTGTCGGGCTCTGTCGGGCTCTGTCGGGCTCTGTCGGGCTCTACTGGGCCCTGTCGGGCCCTCTCGGGCTCTGTCGGGCTCTGTCGGGCTCTGTCGGGCTCTGTCAGGCTCTACTGGGCCCTGTCGGGCCCTGTCGGGCCCTGTCGGGCTCTGTCGGGCCCTCTCGGGCTCTGTCGGGCTCTGTCGGGCTCTGTCGGGCTCTGTCAGGCTCTACTGAGCCCTGTCGGGCCCTGTCGGGTTCTGTCGGGCTCTACTGGGCTCTGTCGGGCTCTGTCGGGCTCTGTCGGGCTCTACTGGGCCCTGTCGGGCTCTGTCGGGCTCTGTCGGGCCGTGTCGGGCCCTGTCGGGCTCTGTCGGGCCCTGTCGGCCTCTGTCGGGCTCTGTCGGGCTCTGTCGGGCTCTACTGGGCTCTGTCGGGCTCTGTCGGGCTCTGTCGGGCTCTACTGGGCCCTGTCGGGCTCTGTCGGGCTCTGTCGGGCCCTGTCGGGCTCTGTCGGGCTCTGTCGGGCCCTGTCGGGCTCTGTCGGGCTCTGTCGGGCTCTACTGGGCCCTGTCGGGCTCTGTCGGGCTCTGTCGGGATCTGTCGGGCCCTGTTGCGCTCTGTCGGGCTCTACTGGGCCCTGTCGGGCCCTGTCGGGCTCTGTCGGGCTCTGTCGGGCCCTGTCGGGCTCTGTCGGGCTCTGTCGGGCTCTGTCGGGCTCTACTGGGCCCTGTCGGGCGCTGTCGGGCTCTGTCGGGCTCTGTCGGGCTCTGTCGGGCTCTGTCGGGCTGTGTCGGGCTCTGTCGGGCTCTACTGGGCTCTACTGGGCTCTGTCGGGCTCTGTCGGGCTCTGTCGGGCTC
The DNA here is from genome assembly GCF_036013445.1 of Caloenas nicobarica. NCBI lineage: Eukaryota > Metazoa > Chordata > Aves > Columbiformes > Columbidae > Caloenas > Caloenas nicobarica. The sequence continues at coordinate 81,505 of NW_027017182.1, forward strand.
TACTGGGCCCTGTCGGGCCCTGTCGGGCTCTGTCGGGCTCTGTCGGGCTCTGTCGGGCTCTACTGGGCCCTGTCGGGCCCTGTCGGGCTCTGTCGTACCCTGTCGGGACCTGTCGGGCTCTGTCGGGCCCTGTCGGGCTCTGTTGGGCCCTGTCGGGCCCTGTCGGGCTCTGTCGGGCTCTGTCGGGCTCTGTCGGGCTCTACTGGGCTCTGTCGGGCCCTGTCGGGCCCTGTCGGGCCCTGTCGGGCTCTGTCGGGCTCTACTGGGCTTTGTCGGGCTCTTTCGGGCTCTGTAGGGCCCTGTAGGGCTCTGTCAGGCTCTGTCGGGCCCTGTCGGGCTCTGTCGGGCCCTGTCGGGCCCTGTCGGGCTCTGTCGGGCTCTGTCGGGCTCTGTCGGGCTCTACTGGGCCCTGTCGGGCTCTGTCGGGCTCTGTCGGGCCCTGTCGGGCTCTGTCGGGCTCTGTCGGGCCCTGTCGGGCTCTGTCGGGCTCTACTGGGCCCTGTCGGGCCCTGTCGGGCCCTGTCGGGCTCTGTCGGGCTCTGTCGGGCTCTGTCGGGCTCTACTGGGCTCTACTGGGCTCTGTCGGGCTCTACTGGGCCCTGTCGGGCTCTGTCGGGCTCTGTCGGGCTCTGTCGGGCCCTGTCGGGCTCTGTCGGGCTCTGTCGTGCCCTGTCGGGCTCTGTCGGGCTCTGTTGGGCCCTGTCGGGCTCTATCGGGCCCTGTCGGGCTCTGTCGGGCCCTGTCGGGCTCTGTCGGGCTCTGTCGGGCCCTGTCGGGCTCTGTCGGGCTCTGTCGGGCTCTATCGGGCTCTACTGGGCCCTGTCGGGCCCTGTCGGGCCCTGTCGGGCTCTGTCGGGCTCTGTCGGGCTCTACTGGGCCCTGTCGGGCTCTGTCGGACTCTGTCGGGCCCTGTCGGGCCCTGTCGGGCTCTGTCAGGCTCTGTCGGGCTCTGTCGGGCTCTAATGGGCCCTGTCGGGCTCTGTCGGGCTCTACTGGGCTCTACTGGGCTCTGTCGGGCTCTGTCGGGCTCTGTCGGGCTCTACTGGGCCCTGTCGGGCTCTTTCGGGCTCTACTGGGCCCTGTCGGGCCCTGTCGGGCCCTGTCGGGCTCTGTCGGGCTCTGTCGGGCTCTGTCGGGCTCTACTGGGCTCTACTGGGCTCTGTCGGGCTCTGTCGGGCTCTGTCGGGCTCTACTGGGCCCTGTCGGGCTCTGTCGGGCTCTGTCGGGCCCTGTCGGGCTCTGTCGGGCTCTGTCGGGCCCTGTCGGGCTCTGTCGGGCTCTGTCGGGCTCTGTCGGGCCCTGTCGGGCCCTGTCGGGCTCTGTCGGGTTCTGTCGGGCCCTGTCGGGCTCTGTCGGGCTCTGTCGGGCCCTGTCGGGCTCTGTCGGGCTCTGTCGGGCTCTGTCGGGCTCTACTGGGCCCTGTCGGGCCCTGTCGGGCCCTGTCGGGCTCTGTCGGGCTCTACTGGGCCCTGTCGGGCTCTGTCGGGCCCTGTCGGGCTCTGTCGGGCTCTGTCGGGCTCTGTCGGGCTCTACTGTGCTCTGTCGGGCTCGGTCGGGCCCTGTCGGGCTCTGTCGGGCTCTGTCGGGCTCTGTCGGGCTCTGTCGGGCTCTACTGGTCTCTGACGGGCTCTGTCGGGCCCTGTCGGGCCCTGTCGGGCTCTGTCGGGCTCTGTCGGGCTCTACTGGGCCCTGTCTAGCCCTGTCGGGCCCTGTCGGGCCCTGTCGGGCTCTGTCGGGCTCTGTCGAGCTCTACTGGGCTCTGTCGGGCTCTGTCGGGCTCTACTGGGCTCTGTCGGGCTCTGTCGGGCTCTGTCGGGCTCTGGCGGGCTCTGTCGGGCTCTGTCGGGCTCTACTGGGCCCTGTCGGGCCCTGTCGGGCTCTCTCGGGCTCTCTCGGGCTCTGGCGGGCTCTGTCGGGCTCTGTTGGGCTCTACTGGGCCCTGTCGGGCTCTGTCGGGCTCTGTCGGGCTCTGTCGGGCCCTGTCCGGCTCTATCGGGCTCTGTCGGGCTCTGTCGGGCCCTGTCGGGCTCTGTCGTGCCCTGTCGGGCCCTGTCGGGCTTTCTCAGGCTCTGTCGGGCTCTGTCGGGCTCTGTCGGGCTCTACTGGGCCCTGTTGGGCTCTGTCGGGCTCTGTCGGGCTCTGTCGGGCTCTGTCGGGCTCAGTCGGGCCCTGTCGGGCTCTGTCGGGCCCTGTCGGGCCCTGTCGGGCTCTGTCGGGCTCTGTCGGGCTCTGTCGGGTTCTACTGGGCCTTGTCAGGCCCTGTCGGGCCCTGTCGGGCTCTGTCGGACTCTACTGGGCCCTGTAGGGCTCTGTCGGGCCCTGTCGGGCTCTGTCGGGCTCTGTCGGGCTCTGTCGGGCTCTACTGGGCTCTACTGTTCCCTGTGGGGCCCTGTCGGGCTCTGTCGGGCCCTGTCGGGCTCTGTCGGGCTCTGTCGGGCCCTGTCGGGCCCTGTCGGGCTCTGTCGGGCTCTGTCGGGCTCTGTCCGGCTCTGTCGGGCCCTGTCGGGCTCTGTCGGGCTCTACTGGGCCCTGTCAGGCTCTGTCGGGCCCTGTCGGGCTCTGTCGGGCTCTGTCGGGCTCTGTCGGGCTCTACTGGGCTCTACTGTTCCCTGTCGGGCCCTGTCGGGCTCTGTCGGGCCCTGTCGGGCCCTCTCGGGCTCTGTCGGGCTCTGTCGGGCCCTGTCGGGCTCTGTCGGGCACTACTGGGCCCTGTCGGGCTCTGTCGGGCTCTGTCGGGCTCTGTCGGGCTCTGTCGGGCACTACTGGGCTCTGTCGGGCTCTGTCGGGCTCTGTCGGGCCCTGTCGGGCTCTGTCGGCTACTGTCGGGCCCTGTCGGGCTCTGTCGGGCTCTGTCGGGCCCTGTCGGGCTCTGTCGGGCTCTGTCGGGCTCTGTCGGGCTCTACTGGGCCCTGTCGGGCCCTGTCGGGCCCTGTCGGGCTCTGTCGGGCTCTACTGTGCTCTGTCGGGCTCGGTCGGGCCCTGTCGGGCACTGTCGGGCTCTGTCGGGCTCTGTCGGGCTCTGTCGGGCTCTACTGGTCTCTGACGGGCTCTGTCGGGCCCTGTCGGGCCCTGTCGGGCTCTGTCGGGCTCTGTCGGGCTCTACTGGGCCCTGTCTAGCCCTGTCGGGCCCTGTCGGGCCCTGTCGGGCTCTGTCGGGCTCTGTCGAGCTCTACTGGGCTCTGTCGGGCTCTGTCGGGCTCTACTGGGCCCTGTCGGGCTCTGTCGGGCTCTGTCGGGCTCTGTCGGGCTCTGGCGGGCTCTGTCGGGCTCTGTCGGGCTCTACTGGGCCCTGTCGGGCCCTGTCGGGCTCTGTCGGGCTCTGTCGGGCTCTGGCGGGCTCTGTCGGGCTCTGTCGGGCTCTACTGGGCCCTGTCGGGCCCTGTCCGGCTCTATCGGGCTCTGTCGGGCTCTGTCGGGCCCTGTCGGGCTCTGTCGGGCCCTGTCGGGCCCTGTCGGGCTTTCTCAGGCTCTGTCGGGCCCTGTCGGGCCCTGTCGGGCTCTGTCGGGCTCTGTCGGGCCCTGTCGGGCTCTGTCGGGCCCTGTCGGGCCCTGTCGGGCTCTGTCGGGCTCTGTCGGGCTCTGTCGGGTTCTACTGGGCCTTGTCGGGCCCTGTCGGGCCCTGTCGGGCTCTGTCGGACTCTACTGGGCCCTGTAGGGCTCTGTCGGGCCCTGTCGGGCTCTGTCGGGCTCTGTCGGGCTCTGTCGGGCTCTACTGGGCTCTACTGTTCCCTGTCGGGCCCTGTCGGGCTCTGTCGGGCCCTGTCGGGCTCTGTCGGGCTCTGTCGGGCCCTGTCGGGCCCTGTCGGGCTCTGTCGGGCTCTGTCGGGCTCTGTCCGGCTCTACTGGGCTCTGTCGGGCTCTGTCGGGTTCTGTCGGGCTCTGTCGGGCTCTGTCGGGCCCTGTCGGGCCCTGTCGGGCTCTGTCGGGCTCTGTCGGGTTCTGTCGGGCTCTGTCGGGCCCTGTCGGGCTCTGTCGGGCTCTACTGGGCCCTGTCGGGCTCTGTCGGGCCCTGTCGGGCTCTGTCGGGCTCTGTCGGGCTCTGTCGGGCTCTACTGGGCTCTACTGTTCCCTGTCGGGCCCTGTCGGGCTCTGTCGGGCCCTGTCGGGCCCTCTCGGGCTCTGTCGGGCTCTGTCGGGCCCTGTCGGGCTCTGTCGGGCACTACTGGGCCCTGTCGGGCTCTGTCGGGCTCTGTCGGGCTCTGTCGGGCTCTGTCGGGCACTACTGGGCTCTGTCGGGCTCTGTCGGGCTCTGTCGGGCCCTGTCGGGCTCTGTCGGCTTCTGTCGGGCCCTATCGGGCTCTGTCGGGCTCTTTCGGGCTCTGTCGGGCTCTGTCGGGCTCTACTGGGCTCTGTCGGGCTCTGTCGGGCTCTGTCGGGCTCTGTTGGGCTCTACTGGGCCCTGTCGGGCTCTGTCGGGCTCTGTCGGGCTCTGTCGGGCCCTGTCGGGCTCTGTCGGGCTCTGTCGGGCTCTGTCGGGCTCTACTGGGCCCTGTCGGGCTCTGTCGGGCTCTGTCGGGCTCTGTCGGGCCCTGTCGGGCTATGTCGGGCCATGTCGGGCCCTGTCGGGCTTTGTCAGGCTCTGTCGGGCTCTGTCGGGCTCTGTCGGGCTCTACTGGGCCCTGTCGGGCTCTGTCGGGCTCTGTTGGCCCTGTCGGGCTCTGTCGGGCTCTGTCGGGCTCTGTCGGGCTCTACTGGGCTAAACTGGGCCCTGTCGGGCTCTGTGGGGCTCTGTCGGGCTCTGTCGGGCTCTGTCGGGCTCTACTGGGCCCTGTCGAGCCCTGTCGGGCCCTGTCGGGCCCTGTCGGGCTCTGTCGGGCTCTGTTGAGCTCTACTGGGCTCTGTCGGGCTCTGTCGGGCCCTGTCGGGCTCTGTCGGGCCCTGTCGGGCTCTGTCGGGCTCTGTCGGGCTCTGTCGGGCCCTGTCGGGCTCTGTCGGGCTCTACTGGGCCCTGTCGGGCTCTGTCGGGCTCTGTCGGGCTCTGTCGGGCTCTGTCGTGCTCTGTCGGGACCTGTTGGGCCCTGTCGTGCTCTGTCGGGCTCTGTCGGGCTCTGTCCGGCTCTACTGGGCTCTGTCGGGCTCTGTCGGGTTCTGTCGGGCTCTGTCGGGCTCTGTCGGGCTCTGTCGGGCTCTGTCCGGCTCTACTGGGCCCTGTCGGGCTCTGTCGGGCTCTGTCGGGCTCTGTCGGGCTCTGTCGGGCCCTGTTGGGCCCTGTCGGGCTCTGTCGGGCTCTGTCGGGCTCTGTCCGGCTCTACTGGGCTCTGTCGGGCCCTGTTGGGCTCTGTCGGGCTCTGTCGGGTTCTGTCGGGCTCTGTCGGGCCCTGTCGGGCTCTGTCGGGCTCTACTGGGCCCTGTCGGGCTCTGTCGGGCCCTGTCGGGCTCTGTCGGGCTCTGTCGGGCTCTGTCGGGCTCTACTGGGCTCTACTGTTCCCTGTCGGGCCCTGTCGGGCTCTGGCGGGCTCTGGCGGGCCCTCTCGGGCTCTGTCGGGCTCTGTCGGGCCCTGTCGGGCTCTGTCGGGCTCTACTGGGCTCTGTCGGGCCCTGTCGTGCTCTGTCGGGCCCTGTCGGGCCCTGTCGGGCTCTGTCGGGCCCTGTCGGCCTCTGTCGGGCTCTGTCGGGCTCTGTCGGGCTCTACTGGGCTCTGTCGGGCTCTGTCGGGCTCTGTCGGGCTCTACTGGGCCCTGTCGGGCTCTGTCGGGCTCTGTCGGGCCCTGTCGGGCTCTGTCGGGCTCTGTCGGGCCCTGTCGGTCTCTGTCGGGCTCTGTCGAGCTCTACTGGGCCCTGTCGGGCTCTGTCGGGCTCTGTCGGGCCCTGTCGGGCTCTGTCGGGCTCTGTCGGGCCCTGTCGTGCTCTGTCGGGCTCTGTCGGGCTCTGTCGGGCTCTGTCGGGCTCTACTGGCCCTGTCGGGCTCTGTCGGGCTCTGTCGGGCCCTGTTGGGCTCTGTCGGGCTCTACTGGGCCCTGTCGGGCTCTGTCGGGCTCTATCGGGCTCTGTCGGGCTCTACTGGGCCCTGTCGGGCTCTGTCGGGCCCTGTCGGGCTCTGTCGGGCTCTACTGGGCTCTGTCGGGCTCTGTCGGGCCCTGTCGGGCTCTGTCGGGCCCTGTCGGGCCCTGTCGGGCTCTGTCGGGCCCTGTCGGCCTCTGTCGGGCTCTGTCGGGCTCTGTCAGGCTCTACTGGGCTCTGTCGGGCTCTGTCGGGCTCTGTCGGGCTCTACTGGGCCCTGTCGGGCTCTGTCGGGCTCTGTCGGGCCCTGTCGGGCTCTGTCGGGCTCTGTCGGGCTCTGTCGGGCTCTACTGGGCCCTGTCGGGCTCTGTCGGGCTCTGTCGGGCTCTGTCGGGCGCTGTCGGGCTCTGTCGGGCTCTACTGGGCCCTGTCGGGCGCTGTCGGGCTCTGTCGGGCTCTACTGGGCCCTGTCGGGCTCTGTCGGGCCCTGTCGGGCTCTGTCGGGCTCTACTGGGCCCTGTTTGGTTCTGTCGGGCTCTGTCGGGCTCTGTCAGGCTCTAATGGGCCCTGTCGGGCTCTGTCGGGCTCTGTCGGGCCCTGTCGGGCTCTGTCGGGCTCTGTCGGGCTCTGTCGGGCCCTGTCGGGCTCTGTCGGGCCCTGTCGGGCTCTGTCGGGCTCTGTCGGGCTGTGTCGGGCTCTGTCGGGCTCTACTGGGCTCTACTGGGCCCTGTCGGGCTCTGTCGGGCTCTGTCGGGCTCTGTCGGGCTCTACTGGGCTCTGTCGGGCCCTGTCGGGCCCTGTCGGGCTCTGTCGGGCTCTGTCGGGCTCTACTGGGCCCTGTCGGGCTCTGTCGGGCTCTGTCGGGCCCTGTCGGGCTCTGTCGGGCTCTGTCGGGCCCTGTCGGGCTCTGTCGGGCTCTACTGGGCCCTGTCGGGCCCTGTCGGGCCCTGTCGGGCTCTGTCGGGCTCTGTCGGGCTCTGTCAGGCTCTACTGGGCTCTACTGCGCTCTGTCGGGCTCTACTGGGTCCTGTCGGGCTCTGTCGGGCTCTGTCGGGCTCTGTCGGGCCCTGTCGGGCTCTGTCGGGCTCTGTCGGGCCCTGTCGGGCTCTATCGGGCCCTGTCGGGCTCTGTCGGGCCCTGTCGGGCCCTGTCGGGCTCTGTCGGGCTCTGTCGGGCTCTATCGGGCTCTACTGGGCCCTGTCGGGCCCTGTCGGGCCCTGTCGGGACCTGTCGGGCTCTGTCGGGCTCTGTCGGGCTCTACTGGGCCCTGTCGGGCTCTGTCGGACTCTGTCGGGCCCTGTCGGGCCCTGTCGGGCTCTGTCAGGCTCTGTCGGGCTCTGTCGGGCTCTAATGGGCCCTGTCGGGCCCTGTCGGGCCCTGTCGGGCTCTACTGGGCTCTACTGGGCTCTGTCGGGCTCTTTCGGGCTCTACTGGGCCCTGTCGGGCCCTGTCGGGCCCTGTCGGGCTCTGTCGGGCTCTGTCGGGCCCTGTCGGGCTCTGTCGGGCTCTGTCGGGCTCTACTGGGCTCTACTGGGCTCTGTCGGGCTCTGTCGGGCTCTACTGGGCCCTGTCGGGCCCTGTCGGGGCTCTATCGGGCTCTGTCGGGCTCTACTGGGCCCTGTCGGGCTCTGTCGGGCCCTGTCGGGCCCTGTCGGGCCTGTCGGGCTCTGTCGGGCCCTGTCGGGCTCTGTCGGGCTCTGTCGGGCTCTACTGGGCTCTGTCGGGCTCTGTCGGGCTCTGTCGGGCTCTACTGGGCCCTGTCGGGCTCTGTCGGGCTCTGTCGGGCCCTGTCGGGCTCTGTTGGGCTCTGTCGGGCCCTGTCGGGCTCTGTCGGGCTCTGTCAGGCTCTGTCGGGCTCTGTCGGGCTCTGTCGGGCTCTACTGGGCCCTGTCGGGCTCTGTCGGGCTCTGTCGGGCCCTGTCGGGCTCTGTCGGGCTCTGTCAGGCTCTGTCGGGCTCTGTCGGGTTCTAATGGGCCCTGTCGGGCCCTGTCGGGCCCTGTCGGGCTCTACTGGGCTCTACTGGGCTCTGTCGGGCTCTTTCGGGCTCTGTCGGGCTCTGTCGGGCCCTGTCGGGCCCTGTCGGGCTCTGTCGGGCTCTGTCGGGCCCTGTCGGGCTCTGTCGGGCTCTGTCGGGCTCTGTCGGGCTCTACTGGGCTCTACTGGGCTCTGTCGGGCTCTGTCGGGCTCTACTGGGCCCTGTCGGGCCCTGTCGGGCCCTGTCGGGCTCTGTCGGGCTCTACTGGGCTCTGTCGGGCCCTGTCGGGCTCTGTCGGGCCCTGTCGGGCCCTGTCGGCCTCTGTCGGGCTCTGTCGGGCTCTGTCGGGCTCTACTGGGCTCTGTCGGGCTCTGTCAGGCTCTGTCGGGCTCTGTCGGGCTCTACTGGGCCTGTCGGGCTCTGTCGGGCTCTGTCGGGCCCTGTCGGGCTCTGTCGGGCTCTGTCGGGCTCTACTGGGCCCTGTCGGGCTCTGTCGGGCTCTGTCGGGATCTGTCGGGCCCTGTTGCGCTCTGTCGGGCTCTACTGGGCCCTGTCGGGCCCTGTCGGGCTCTGTCGGGCTCTGTCGGGCCCTGTCGGGCTCTGTCGGGCTCTGTCGGGCTCTACTGGGCCCTGTCGGGCGCTGTCGGCTCTGTCGGGCTCTGTCGGGCTCTGTCGGGCCCTGTCGGGCTCTGTCGGGCTCTACTGGGCCCTGTCGGGTTCTCTCGGGCTCTGTCGGGCTGTGTCGGGCTCTGTCGGGCTCTACTGGGCTCTACTGGGCTCTGTCGGGCTCTGTCGGGCTCTGTCGGGCTCTACTGGGCCCTGTCGGGCCCTGTCGGGCTCTGTCGGGCTCTGTCGGGCTCTGTCGGGCTCTACTGGGCCCTGTCGGGCCCTGTCGGGCTCTGTCGTACCCTGTCGGGCCCTGTCGGGCTCTGTCGGGCCCTGTCGGGCTCTGTTGGGCCCTGTCGGGCCCTGTCGGGCTCTGTCGGGCTCTGTCGGGCCCTGTCGGGCTCTGTCGGGCTCTGTCGGGCTCTGTCGGGCTCTACTGGGCACTGTCGGGCCCTGTCGGGCCCTGTTGGGCTCTGTCGGGCTCTGTCGGGCTCTGTCGGGCTCTACTGGGCTCTGTCGGGCCCTGTCGGGCCCTGTCGGGCCCTGTCGGGCTCTGTCGGGCTCTACTGGGCTTTGTCGGGCTCTTTCGGGCTCTGTGGGGCCCTGTAGGGCTCTGTCGGGCTCTGTCGGGCCCTGTCGGGCTCTGTCGGGCCCTGTCGGGCCCTGTCGGGCTCTGTCGGGCTCTGTCGGGCCCTGTCGGGCTCTGTCGGGCTCTGTCGGGCCCTGTCGGGCTCTACTGGGCCCTGTCGGGCTCTGTCGGGCTCTGTCGGGCCCTGTCGGGCTCTGTCGGGCTCTGTCGGCCCTGTCGGGCTCTGTCGGGCTCTACTGGGCCCTGTCGGGCCCTGTCGGGCCCTGTCGGGCTCTGTCGGGCTCTGTCGGGCTCTGTCGGGCTCTACTGGGCTCTACTGGGCTCTGTCGGGCTCTACTGGGCCCTGTCGGGCTCTGTCGGGCTCTGTCGGGCTCTGTCGGGCCCTGTCGGGCTCTGTCGGGCTCTGTCGTGCCCTGTCGGGCTCTGTCGGGCTCTGTCGGGCCCTGTCGGGCTCTGTCGGGCTCTGTCGGGCTCTGTCGGCCCTGTCGGGCTCTGTCGGGCCCTGTCGGGCTCTGTCGGGCTCTGTCGGGCTGTGTCGGGCTCTGTCGGGCTCTACTGGGCTCTACTGGGCCCTGTCGGGCTCTGTCGGGCTCTGTCGGGCTCTGTCGGGCTCTACTGGGCTCTGTCGGGCCCTGTCGGGCCCTGTCGGGCTCTGTCGGGCTCTGTCGGGCTCTACTGGGCCCTGTCGGGCTCTGTCGGGCTCTGTCGGGCCCTGTCGGGCTCTGTCGGGCTCTGTCGGGCCCTGTCGGGCTCTGTCGGGCTCTACTGGGTCCTGTCGGGCTCTGTCGGGCTCTGTCGGGCCCTGTCGGGCCCTGTCGGGCCCTGTCGGGCTCTGTCGGGCTCTGTCGTGCCCTGTCGGGCTCTGTCGGGCTCTGTCGGGCCCTGTCGGGCTCTATCGGGCCCTGTCGGGCTCTGTCGGGCCCTGTCGGGCCCTGTCGGGCTCTGTCGGGCTCTGTCGGGCTCTATCGGGCTCTACTGGGCCCTGTCGGGCCCTGTCGGGCCCTGTCGGGACCTGTCGGGCTCTGTCGGGCTCTGTCGGGCTCTACTGGGCCCTGTCGGGCTCTGTCGGACTCTGTCGGGCCCTGTCGGGCCCTGTCGGGCTCTGTCAGGCTCTGTCGGGCTCTGTCGGGCTCTAATGGGCCCTGTCGGGCCCTGTCGGGCCCTGTCGGGCTCTACTGGGCTCTACTGGGCTCTGTCGGGCTCTTTCGGGCTCTACTGGGCCCTGTCGGGCCCTGTCGGGCCCTGTCGGGCTCTGTCGGGCTCTGTCGGGCCCTGTCGGGCTCTGTCGGGCTCTGTCGGGCTCTACTGGGCTCTACTGGGCTCTGTCGGGCTCTGTCGGGCTCTACTGGGCCCTGTCGGGCCCTGTCGGGCTCTATCGGGCTCTGTCGGGCTCTACTGGGCCCTGTCGGGCTCTGTCGGGCCCTGTCGGGCCCTGTCGGGCCCTGTCGGGCTCTGTCGGGCCCTGTCGGGCTCTGTCGGGCTCTGTCGGGCTCTACTGGGCTCTGTCGGGCTCTGTCGGGCTCTGTCGGGCTCTACTGGGCCCTGTCGGGCTCTGTCGGGCTCTGTCGGGCCCTGTCGGGCTCTGTCGGGCTCTGTCGGGCCCTGTCGGGCTCTGTCGGGCTCTGTCAGGCTCTGTCGGGCTCTGTCGGGCTCTGTCGGGCTCTACTGGGCCCTGTCGGGCTCTGTCGGGCTCTGTCGGGCCCTGTCGGGCTCTGTCGGGCTCTGTCAGGATCTGTCGGGCTCTGTCGGGTTCTAATGGGCCCTGTCGGGCCCTGTCGGGCCCTGTCGGGCTCTGTCGGGCTCTGTCGGGCCCTGTCGGGCTCTGTCGGGCTCTGTCGGGCTCTATCGGGCTCTACTGGGCCCTGTCGGGCCCTGTCGGGCCCTGTCGGGCCCTGTCGGGCTCTGTCAGGCTCTGTCGGGCTCTGTCGGGCTCTAATGGGCCCTGTCGGGCCTTGTCGGGCCCTGTCGGGCTCTACTGGGCTCTACTGGGCTCTGTCGGGCTCTTTCGGGCTCTACTGGGCCCTGTCGGGCCCTGTCGGGCCCTGTCGGGCTCTGTCGGGCTCTGTCGGGCCCTGTCGGGCTCTGTCGGGCTCTGTCGGGCTCTGTCGAGCTCTACTGGGCTCTACTGGGCTCTGTCGGGCTCTGTCGGGCTCTGTCGGGCTCTACTGGGCCCTGTCGGGCTCTGTCGGGCTCTGTCGGGCCCTGTCGGGCTCTGTCGGGCTCTGTCGGGCCCTGTCGGGCTCTGTCGGGCTCTGTCGGGCTCTGTCGGGCTCTACTGGGCCCTGTCGGGCTCTGTCGGGCTCTGTCGGGCTCAGTCGGGCCCTGTTGGGCTCTGTCGGGCTCTACTGGGCCCTGTCGGGCCCTGTCGGGCTCTGTCGGGCTCTGTCGGGCCCTGTCGGGCTCTGTCGGGCTCTGTCGGGCTCTGTCGGGCTCTACTGGGCCCTGTCGGGCGCTGTCGGGCTCTGTCGGGCTCTGTCGGGCTCTGTCGGGCCCTGTCGGGCTCTGTCGGGCTCTACTGGGCCCTGTCGGGTTCTCTCGGGCTCTGTCGGGCTGTGTCGGGCTCTGTCGGGCTCTACTGGGCTCTACTGGGCTTTGTCGGGCTCTGTCGGGCTCTGTCGGGCTCTACTGGGCCCTGTCGGGCTCTGTCGGGCTCTGTCAGGCTCTGTCTGGCTCTGTCGGGCTCTACTGGGCCCTGTCGGGCCCTGTCGGGCTCTGTCGGGCCCTGTCGGGCTCTGTCGGGCTCTGTCGGGCTCTGTCGGGCTCTACTGGGCCCTGTCAGGCTCTGTCGGGCTCTGTCGGGCTCTGTCGGGCTCTGTCGGGCTCTGTCGGGCTCTACTGGGCTTTGTCGGGCTCTTTCGGGCTCTGTGGGGCCCTGTAGGGCTCTGTCGGGCTCTGTCGGGCCCTGTCGGGCTCTGTCGGGCCCTGTCGGGCCCTGTCGGGCTCTGTCGGGCTCTGTCGGGCCCTGTCGGGCTCTGTCGGGCTCTGTCGGGCTCTACTGGGCCCTGTCGGGCCCTGTCGGGCTCTGTCGGGCTCTGTCGGGCTCTACTGGGCCCTGTCGGGCTCTGTCGGGCTCTGTCGGGCCCTCTCGGGCCCTGTCGGGCTCTGTCGGCCTCTGTCGGGCCCTGTCGGGCCCTGTCGGGCTCTGTCGGGCTCTGTCGGGCTCTACTGGGCTCTGTCGGGCCCTGTCGGGCCCTGTCGGGCTCTGTCGGGCCCTGTCGGGCCCTGTCGGGCCCTGTCGGGCTCTGTCGGGCTCTGTCGGGCTCTGTCGGGCTCTACTGGGCCCTGTCGGGCTCTGTCGGGCTCTGTCGGGCCCTCTCGGGCCCTGTCGGACTCTGTCGGGCTCTGTCGGGCTCTGTCGGGCTCTACTGGGCCCTGTCGGGCTCTGTCGGGCTCTGTCGGGCCCTGTCGGGCCCTGTCGGGCTCTGTCGGGCTCTGTCGGGCCCTGTCGGGCTCTGTCGGGCTCTGTCGGGCTCTGTCGGGCTCTACTGGGCCCTGTCGGGCTCTGTCGGGCTCTGTCGGGCTCTACTGGGCTCTGTCGGGCTCTGTCGGGCTCTGTCGGGCTCTACTGGGCTCTGTCGGGCTCTGTCGGGCTCTGTCGGGCTCTGTCGGGCTCTACTGGGCCCCTGTCGGGCCCTGTCGGGCTTTCTCAGGCTCTGTCGGGCTCTGTCGGGCTCAACTGGTCTCTGTCGGGCTCTGTCGGGTTCTGTCGGGCTCTGTCGGGCTCTGTCGGGCTCTGTCGGGCTCTACTGGGCTCTACTGGGCTCTGTCGGGGCTCTGTCGGGCTCTACTGGGCCCTGTCAGGCTCTGTCGGGCCCTGTCGGGCCCTGTCGGGCCCTCGGGCTCTGGCGGGCTCTGTCGGGTTCTGTCGGGCTCTGTCGGGCTCTGTCGGGCTCTGTCGGGCTCTACTGGGCCCTGTCGGGCCCTCTCGGGCTCTGTCGGGCTCTGTCGGGCTCTGTCGGGCTCTGTCAGGCTCTACTGGGCCCTGTCGGGCCCTGTCGGGCCCTGTCGGGCTCTGTCGGGCTCTGTCGGGCTCTGTCGGGCTCTACTGGGCCCTGTCGGGCCCTCTCGGGCTCTGTCGGGCTCTGTCGGGCTCTGTCGGGCTCTGTCAGGCTCTACTGAGCCCTGTCGGGCCCTGTCGGGTTCTGTCGGGCTCTACTGGGCTCTGTCGGGCTCTGTCGGGCTCTGTCGGGCTCTACTGGGCCCTGTCGGGCTCTGTCGGGCTCTGTCGGGCCGTGTCGGGCCCTGTCGGGCTCTGTCGGGCCCTGTCGGCCTCTGTCGGGCTCTGTCGGGCTCTGTCGGGCTCTGTCGGGCTCTGTCGGGCTCTGTCGGGCTCTGTCGGGCTCTACTGGGCCCTGTCGGGCTCTGTCGGGCTCTGTCGGGCCCTGTCGGGCTCTGTCGGGCTCTGTCGGGCCCTGTCGGGCTCTGTCGGGCTCTGTCGGGCTCTACTGGGCCCTGTCGGGCTCTGTCGGGCTCTGTCGGGATCTGTCGGGCCCTGTTGCGCTCTGTCGGGCTCTACTGGGCCCTGTCGGGCCCTGTCGGGCTCTGTCGGGCTCTGTCGGGCCCTGTCGGGCTCTGTCGGGCTCTGTCGGGCTCTGTCGGGCTCTACTGGGCCCTGTCGGGCGCTGTCGGGCTCTGTCGGGCTCTGTCGGGCTCTGTCGGGCTCTGTCGGGCTGTGTCGGGCTCTGTCGGGCTCTACTGGGCTCTACTGGGCTCTGTCGGGCTCTGTCGGGCTCTGTCGGGCTCTACTGGGCCCTGTCGGGCCCTGTCGGGCTCTGTCGGGCTCTGTCGGGCTCTGTCGGGCTCTACTGGGCCCTGTCGGGCCCTGTCGGGCTCTGTCGTACCCTGTCGGGACCTGTCGGGCTCTGTCGGGCCCTGTCGGGCTCTGTTGGGCCCTGTCGGGCCCTGTCGGGCTCTGTCGGGCTCTGTCGGGCTCTGTCGGGCTCTACTGGGCTCTGTCGGGCCCTGTCGGGCCCTGTCGGGCCCTGTCGGGCTCTGTCGGGCTCTACTGGGCTTTGTCGGGCTCTTTCGGGCTCTGTAGGGCCCTGTAGGGCTCTGTCAGGCTCTGTCGGGCCCTGTCGGGCTCTGTCGGGCCCTGTCGGGCCCTGTCGGGCTCTGTCGGGCTCTGTCGGGCTCTGTCGGGCTCTACTGGGCCCTGTCGGGCTCTGTCGGGCTCTGTCGGGCCCTGTCGGGCTCTGTCGGGCTCTGTCGGGCCCTGTCGGGCTCTGTCGGGCTCTACTGGGCCCTGTCGGGCCCTGTCGGGCCCTGTCGGGCTCTGTCGGGCTCTGTCGGGCTCTGTCGGGCTCTACTGGGCTCTACTGGGCTCTGTCGGGCTCTACTGGGCCCTGTCGGGCTCTGTCGGGCTCTGTCGGGCTCTGTCGGGCCCTGTCGGGCTCTGTCGGGCTCTGTCGTGCCCTGTCGGGCTCTGTCGGTCTCTGTTGGGCCCTGTCGGGCTCTATCGGGCCCTGTCGGGCTCTGTCGGGCCCTGTCGGGCTCTGTCGGGCTCTGTCGGGCCCTGTCGGGCTCTGTCGGGCTCTGTCGGGCTCTATCGGGCTCTACTGGGCCCTGTCGGGCCCTGTCGGGCCCTGTCGGGCTCTGTCGGGCTCTGTCGGGCTCTACTGGGCCCTGTCGGGCTCTGTCGGACTCTGTCGGGCCCTGTCGGGCCCTGTCGGGCTCTGTCAGGCTCTGTCGGGCTCTGTCGGGCTCTAATGGGCCCTGTCGGGCTCTGTCGGGCTCTACTGGGCTCTACTGGGCTCTGTCGGGCTCTGTCGGGCTCTGTCGGGCTCTACTGGGCCCTGTCGGGCTCTTTCGGGCTCTACTGGGCCCTGTCGGGCCCTGTCGGGCCCTGTCGGGCTCTGTCGGGCTCTGTCGGGCCCTGTCGGGCTCTGTCGGGCTCTGTCGGGCTCTGTCGGGCTCTACTGGGCTCTACTGGGCTCTGTCGGGCTCTGTCGGGCTCTGTCGGGCTCTACTGGGCCCTGTCGGGCTCTGTCGGGCTCTGTCGGGCCCTGTCGGGCTCTGTCGGGCTCTGTCGGGCCCTGTCGGGCTCTGTCGGGCTCTGTCGGGCTCTGTCGGGCTCTACTGGGCCCTGTCGGGCTCTGTCGGGCTCTGTCGGGCTCTGTCGGGCCCTGTTGGGCTCTGTCGGGCTCTACTGGGCCCTGTCGGGCCCTGTCGGGCTCTGTCGGGCTCTGTCGGGCCGGGCTCTGTCGGGCCCTGTCGGGCTCTGTCGGGCTCTGTCGGGCTCTGTCGGGCTCTACTGGGCCCTGTCGGGCGCTGTCGGGCTCTGTCGGGCTCTGTCGGGCTCTGTCGGGCCCTGTCGGGCTCTGTCGGGCTCTACTGGGCCCTGTCGGGTTCTCTCGGGCTCTGTCGGGCTGTGTCGGGCTCTGTCGGGCTCTACTGGGCTCTACTGGGCTTTGTCGGGATCTGTCGGGCTCTGTCGGGCTCTACTGGGCCCTGTCGGGCTCTGTCGGGCTCTGTCGGGCTCTATCGGGCTCTGTCGGGCTCTACTGGGCCCTGTCGGGCTCTTTCGGGCTCTGTGGGGCCCTGTAGGGCTCTGTCGGGCTCTGTCGGGCCCTGTCGGGCTCTGTCGGGCCCTGTCGGGCCCTGTCGGGCTCTGTCGGGCTCTGTCGGGCCCTGTCGGGCTCTGTCGGCCTCTGTCGGGCTCTACTGGGCCCTGTCGGGCCCTGTCGGGCTCTGTCGGGCTCTGTCGGGCTCTACTGGGCCCTGTCGGGCTCTGTCGGGCTCTGTCGGGCCCTCTCGGACCCTGTCGGGCTCTGTCGGCATCTGTCGGGCCCTGTCGGGCCCTGTCGGGCTCTGTCGGGCTCTACTGGGCTCTGTCGGGCCCTGTCGGGCTCTGTCGGGCTCTGTCGGGCTCTGTCGGGCTCTACTGGGCCCTGTCGGGCTCTGTCGGGCTCTGTCGGGCCCTCTCGGACCCTGTCGGGCTCTGTCGGCATCTGTCGGGCCCTGTCGGGCCCTGTCGGGCTCTGTCGGGCTCTACTGGGCTCTGTCGGGCCCTGTCGGGCTCTGTCGGGCTCTGTCGGGCCCTGTCGGGCTCTGTCGGGCCCTGTCGGGCCCTGTCGGGCTCTGTCGGGCTCTGTCGGGCTCTGTCGGGCTCTACTGGGCCCTGTCGGGCTCTGTCGGGCTCTGTCGGGCCCTCTCGGGCCCTGTCGGGCTCTGTCGGGCTCTGTCGGGCCCTGTCGGGCCCTGTCGGGCTCTGTCGGGCTCTGTCGGGCTCTACTGGGCTCTGTCGGGCCCTGTCGGGCTCTGTCGGGCTCTGTCGGGCTCTGTCGGGCCCTGTCGGGCTCTGTCGGGCCCTGTCGGGCTCTACTGGGCCCTGTCGGGCCCTGTCGGGCTCTGTCGGGCTCTGTCGGGCTCTGTCGGGCTCTACTGGGCCCTGTCGGGCCCTGTCGGGCTCTGTCGGGCTCTGTCGGGCTCTGTCGGGCTCTACTGGGCCCTGTCGGGCTCTGTCGGGCTCTGTCGGGCCCTCTCGGGCCCTGTCGGGCTCTGTCGGGCTCTGTCGGGCTCTACTGGGCCCTGTCGGGCTCTGTCGGGCCCTGTCGGGCCCTGTCGGGCTCTGTCGGGCTCTGTCGGGCCCTGTCGGGCTCTGTCGGGCTCTGTCGGGCTCTGTCGGGCTCTACTGGGACCTGTCGGGCTCTGTCGGGCTCTGTCGGGCTCTACTGGGCTCTGTCGGGCTCTGTCGGGCTCTGTCGGGCTCTGTCGGGCTCTACTGGGCTCTGTCGGGCTCTGTCGGGCTCTGTCGGGCTCTGTCGGGCTCTACTGGGCCCTGTCGGGCCCTGTCGGGCTCTGTCGGGCTCTGTCGGGCTCTGTCGGGCTCAACTGGTCTCTGTCGGGCTCTGTCGGGTTCTGTCGGGCCCTGTCGGGCTCTGTCGGGCTCTGTCGGGCTCTGTCGGGCTCTACTGGGCCCTGTCGGGCTCTGTCGGGCCCTGTCGGGCCCTGTCGGGCCCTGTCGGGTTCTAGCGGGCTCTGTCGGGTTCTGTCGGGCTCTGTCGGGCTCTGTCGGGCTCTGTCGGGCTCTACTGGGCCCTGTCGGGCTCTGTCGGGCCCTGTCGGGCCCTGTCGGGCCCTGTCGGGTTCTAGCGGGCTCTGTGGGGCCCTGTAGGGCTCTGTCGGGCTCTGTCGGGCCCTGTCGGGCTCTGTCGGGCCCTGTCGGGCCCTGTCGGGCTCTGTCGGGCTCTGTCGGGCCCTGTCGGGCTCTGTCGGCCTCTGTCGGGCTCTACTGGGCCCTGTCGGGCCCTGTCGGGCTCTGTCGGGCTCTGTCGGGCTCTACTGGGCCCTGTCGGGCTCTGTCGGGCTCTGTCGGGCCCTCTCGGACCCTGTCGGGCTCTGTCGGCATCTGTCGGGCCCTGTCGGGCCCTGTCGGGCTCTGTCGGGCTCTACTGGGCTCTGTCGGGCCCTGTCGGGCTCTGTCGGGCTCTGTCGGGCCCTGTCGGGCTCTGTCGGGCCCTGTCGGGCCCTGTCGGGCTCTGTCGGGCTCTGTCGGGCTCTGTCGGGCTCTACTGGGCCCTGTCGGGCTCTGTCGGGCTCTGTCGGGCCCTCTCGGGCCCTGTCGGGCTCTGTCGGGCTCTGTCGGGCCCTGTCGGGCCCTGTCGGGCTCTGTCGGGCTCTGTCGGGCTCTACTGGGCTCTGTCGGGCCCTGTCGGGCTCTGTCGGGCTCTGTCGGGCTCTGTCGGGCCCTGTCGGGCTCTGTCGGGCCCTGTCGGGCTCTACTGGGCCCTGTCGGGCCCTGTCGGGCTCTGTCGGGCTCTGTCGGGCTCTGTCGGGCTCTACTGGGCCCTGTCGGGCCCTGTCGGGCTCTGTCGGGCTCTGTCGGGCTCTGTCGGGCTCTACTGGGCCCTGTCGGGCTCTGTCGGGCTCTGTCGGGCCCTCTCGGGCCCTGTCGGGCTCTGTCGGGCTCTGTCGGGCTCTACTGGGCCCTGTCGGGCTCTGTCGGGCCCTGTCGGGCCCTGTCGGGCTCTGTCGGGCTCTGTCGGGCCCTGTCGGGCTCTGTCGGGCTCTGTCGGGCTCTGTCGGGCTCTACTGGGACCTGTCGGGCTCTGTCGGGCTCTGTCGGGCTCTACTGGGCTCTGTCGGGCTCTGTCGGGCTCTGTCGGGCTCTGTCGGGCTCTACTGGGCTCTGTCGGGCTCTGTCGGGCTCTGTCGGGCTCTGTCGGGCTCTACTGGGCCCTGTCGGGCCCTGTCGGGCTCTGTCGGGCTCTGTCGGGCTCTGTCGGGCTCAACTGGTCTCTGTCGGGCTCTGTCGGGTTCTGTCGGGCCCTGTCGGGCTCTGTCGGGCTCTGTCGGGCTCTGTCGGGCTCTACTGGGCCCTGTCGGGCTCTGTCGGGCCCTGTCGGGCCCTGTCGGGCCCTGTCGGGTTCTAGCGGGCTCTGTCGGGTTCTGTCGGGCTCTGTCGGGCTCTGTCGGGCTCTGTCGGGCTCTACTGGGCCCTGTCGGGCCCTCTCGGGCTCTGTCGGGCTCTGTCAGGCTCTGTCGGGCTCTGTCAGGCTCTACTGGGCCCTGTCGGGCCCTGTCGGGCCCTGTCGGGCTCTGTCGGGCTCTGTCGGGCTCTGTCGGGCTCTACTGGGCCCTGTCGGGCCCTCTCGGGCTCTGTCGGGCTCTGTCGGGCTCTGTCGGGCTCTGTCAGGCTCTACTGAGCCCTGTCGGGCCCTGTCGGGTTCTGTCGGGCTCTGTCGGGCTCTGTCGGGCCCTGTCGGGCCCTCTCGGACCCTGTCGGGCTCTGTCGGCATCTGTCGGGCCCTGTCGGGCCCTGTCGGGCTCTGTCGGGCTCTACTGGGCTCTGTCGGGCCCTGTCGGGCTCTGTCGGGCTCTGTCGGGCCCTGTCGGGCCCTGTCGGGCTCTGTCGGGCTCTACTGGGCTCTGTCGGGCCCTGTCGGGCTCTGTCGGGCTCTGTCGGGCTCTGTCGGGCTCTACTGGGCCCTGTCGGGCTCTGTCGGGCTCTGTCGGGCCCTCTCGGACCCTGTCGGGCTCTGTCGGCATCTGTCGGGCCCTGTCGGGCCCTGTCGGGCTCTGTCGGGCTCTACTGGGCTCTGTCGGGCCCTGTCGGGCTCTGTCGGGCTCTGTCGGGCCCTGTCGGGCTCTGTCGGGCCCTGTCGGGCCCTGTCGGGCTCTGTCGGGCTCTGTCGGGCTCTGTCGGGCTCTACTGGGCCCTGTCGGGCTCTGTCGGGCTCTGTCGGGCCCTCTCGGGCCCTGTCGGGCTCTGTCGGGCTCTGTCGGGCCCTGTCGGGCCCTGTCGGGCTCTGTCGGGCTCTGTCGGGCTCTACTGGGCTCTGTCGGGCCCTGTCGGGCTCTGTCGGGCTCTGTCGGGCTCTGTCGGGCCCTGTCGGGCTCTGTCGGGCCCTGTCGGGCTCTACTGGGCCCTGTCGGGCCCTGTCGGGCTCTGTCGGGCTCTGTCGGGCTCTGTCGGGCTCTACTGGGCCCTGTCGGGCCCTGTCGGGCTCTGTCGGGCTCTGTCGGGCTCTGTCGGGCTCTACTGGGCCCTGTCGGGCTCTGTCGGGCTCTGTCGGGCCCTCTCGGGCCCTGTCGGGCTCTGTCGGGCTCTGTCGGGCTCTACTGGGCCCTGTCGGGCTCTGTCGGGCCCTGTCGGGCCCTGTCGGGCTCTGTCGGGCTCTGTCGGGCCCTGTCGGGCTCTGTCGGGCTCTGTCGGGCTCTGTCGGGCTCTACTGGGACCTGTCGGGCTCTGTCGGGCTCTGTCGGGCTCTACTGGGCTCTGTCGGGCTCTGTCGGGCTCTGTCGGGCTCTACTGGGCTCTGTCGGGCTCTGTCGGGCTCTGTCGGGCTCTGTCGGGCTCTACTGGGCCCTGTCGGGCCCTGTCGGGCTCTGTCGGGCTCTGTCGGGCTCTGTCGGGCTCAACTGGTCTCTGTCGGGCTCTGTCGGGTTCTGTCGGGCCCTGTCGGGCTCTGTCGGGCTCTGTCGGGCTCTGTCGGGCTCTACTGGGCCCTGTCGGGCTCTGTCGGGCCCTGTCGGGCCCTGTCGGGCCCTGTCGGGTTCTAGCGGGCTCTGTCGGGTTCTGTCGGGCTCTGTCGGGCTCTGTCGGGCTCTGTCGGGCTCTACTGGGCCCTGTCGGGCCCTCTCGGGCTCTGTCGGGCTCTGTCAGGCTCTGTCGGGCTCTGTCAGGCTCTACTGGGCCCTGTCGGGCCCTGTCGGGCCCTGTCGGGCTCTGTCGGGCTCTGTCGGGCTCTGTCGGGCTCTACTGGGCCCTGTCGGGCCCTCTCGGGCTCTGTCGGGCTCTGTCGGGCTCTGTCGGGCTCTGTCAGGCTCTACTGAGCCCTGTCGGGCCCTGTCGGGTTCTGTCGGGCTCTGTCGGGCTCTGTCGGGCCCTGTCGGGCCCTGTCGGGCTCTGTCGGGCTCTGTCGGGCCCTGTCGGGCTCTGTCGGGCTCTGTCGGGCTCTGTCGGGTTCTGTCGGGCTCTGTCGGGCTCTGTCGGGCTCTGTCGGGCCCTGTCGGGCTCTGTCGGGCCCTGTCGGGCCCTGTCGGGCTCTGTCGGGCTCTGTCGGGCTCTACTGGGCCCTGTCGGGCCCTGTCGGGCTCTGTCGGGCTCTGTCGGGCTCTACTGGGCCCTGTCGGGCTCTGTCGGGCTCTGTCGGGCCCTCTCGGGCCCTGTCGGGCTCTGTCGGGCTCTGTCGGGCCCTGTCGGGCCCTGTCGGGCTCTGTCGGGCTCTGTCGGGCTCTACTGGGCTCTGTCGGGCCCTGTCGGGCTCTGTCGGGCTCTGTCGGGCCCTGTCGGGCTCTGTCGGGCCCTGTCGGGCTCTGTCGGGCTCTGTCGGGCTCTACTGGGCCCTGTCGGGCTCTGTCGGCCTCTGTCGGGCTCTGTCGGGCTCTACTGGGCCCTGTCGGGCTCTGTCGGGCTCTGTCGGGCCCTCTCGGGCCCTGTCGGGCTCTGTCGGGCTCTGTCGGGCCCTGTCGGGCCCTGTCGGGCTCTGTCGGGCTCTGTCGGGCTCTACTGGGCTCTGTCGGGCCCTGTCAGGCTCTATCGGGCTCTGTCGGGCCCTGTCGGGCTCTGTCGGGCTCTGTCGGGCTCTGTCGGGCCCTGTCGGGCCCTGTCGGGCTCTGTCGGGCTCTGTCGGGCTCTACTGGGCCCTGTCGGGCCCTGTCGGGCTCTGTCGGGCTCTGGCGGGCTCTGTCGGGCTCTACTGGGCCCTGTCGGGCTCTGTCGGGCTCTGTCGGGCCCTCTCGGGCCCTGTCGGGCTCTGTCGGGCTCTGTCGGGCCCTGTCGGGCTCTGTCGGGCCCTGTCGGGCTCTGTCGGGCTCTGTCGGGCCCTGTCGGGCCCTGTCGGGCTCTGTCGGTCTCTGTCGGGCTCTGTCGGGCTCTACTGGGCTAAACTGGGCTCTGTCGAGCCCTGTCGGGCCCTGTCGGGCCCTGTCGGGCTCTGTCGGGCTCTGTCGGGCCCTGTCGGGCTCTGTCGGGCTCTACTGGGCTCTGTCGGGCTCTGTCGGGCTCTGTCGGGCTCTGTCGGGCTCTACTGGGCTAAACTGGGCCCTGTCGGGCCCTGTCGGGCCCTGTCGGGCTCTGTCGGGCTCTGTCGGGCTCTGTCGGGCTCTACTGGGCTCTACTGGGCTCTGTCGGGCCCTGTCGGGCTCTGTCGGGCTCTGTCGGGCTCTACTGGGCCCTGTCGGGCTCTGTCGGGCTCTGTCGGGCCCTGTCGGGCTCTGTCGGGCTCTGTCGGGCTCTGTCGGGCTCTACTGGGCCCTGTCGGGCTCTGTCGGGCTCTGTCGGGCCCTGTTGGGCTCTGTCGGGCTCTACTGGGCCCTGTCGGGCTCTGTCGGGCTCTATCGGGCTCTGTCGGGCTCTACTGGGCCCTGTCGGGCTCTGTCGGGCCCTGTCGGGCCCTGTCGGGCTCTGTCGGGCTCTGTCGGGCCCTGTCGGGCTCTGTCGGCCTCTGTCGGGCTCTACTGGGCCCTGTCGGGCCCTGTCGGGCTCTGTCGGGCTCTGTCGGGCTCTACTGGGCCCTGTCGGGCTCTGTCGGGCTCTGTCGGGCCCTCTCGGACCCTGTCGGGCTCTGTCGGCATCTGTCGGGCCCTGTCGGGCCCTGTCGGGCTCTGTCGGGCTCTACTGGGCTCTGTCGGGCCCTGTCGGGCTCTGTCGGGCTCTGTCGGGCCCTGTCGGGCTCTGTCGGGCCCTGTCGGGCCCTGTCGGGCTCTGTCGGGCTCTGTCGGGCTCTGTCGGGCTCTACTGGGCCCTGTCGGGCTCTGTCGGGCTCTGTCGGGCCCTCTCGGGCCCTGTCGGGCTCTGTCGGGCTCTGTCGGGCCCTGTCGGGCCCTGTCGGGCTCTGTCGGGCTCTGTCGGGCTCTACTGGGCTCTGTCGGGCCCTGTCGGGCTCTGTCGGGCTCTGTCGGGCTCTGTCGGGCCCTGTCGGGCTCTGTCGGGCCCTGTCGGGCTCTACTGGGCCCTGTCGGGCCCTGTCGGGCTCTGTCGGGCTCTGTCGGGCTCTGTCGGGCTCTACTGGGCCCTGTCGGGCCCTGTCGGGCTCTGTCGGGCTCTGTCGGGCTCTGTCGGGCTCTACTGGGCCCTGTCGGGCTCTGTCGGGCTCTGTCGGGCCCTCTCGGGCCCTGTCGGGCTCTGTCGGGCTCTGTCGGGCTCTACTGGGCCCTGTCGGGCTCTGTCGGGCCCTGTCGGGCCCTGTCGGGCTCTGTCGGGCTCTGTCGGGCCCTGTCGGGCTCTGTCGGGCTCTGTCGGGCTCTGTCGGGCTCTACTGGGACCTGTCGGGCTCTGTCGGGCTCTGTCGGGCTCTACTGGGCTCTGTCGGGCTCTGTCGGGCTCTGTCGGGCTCTGTCGGGCTCTACTGGGCTCTGTCGGGCTCTGTCGGGCTCTGTCGGGCTCTGTCGGGCTCTACTGGGCCCTGTCGGGCCCTGTCGGGCTCTGTCGGGCTCTGTCGGGCTCTGTCGGGCTCAACTGGTCTCTGTCGGGCTCTGTCGGGTTCTGTCGGGCCCTGTCGGGCTCTGTCGGGCTCTGTCGGGCTCTGTCGGGCTCTACTGGGCCCTGTCGGGCTCTGTCGGGCCCTGTCGGGCCCTGTCGGGCCCTGTCGGGTTCTAGCGGGCTCTGTCGGGTTCTGTCGGGCTCTGTCGGGCTCTGTCGGGCTCTGTCGGGCTCTACTGGGCCCTGTCGGGCCCTCTCGGGCTCTGTCGGGCTCTGTCGGGCTCTGTCGGGCTCTGTCAGGCTCTACTGGGCCCTGTCGGGCCCTGTCGGGCCCTGTCGGGCTCTGTCGGGCTCTGTCGGGCTCTGTCGGGCTCTACTGGGCCCTGTCGGGCCCTCTCGGGCTCTGTCGGGCTCTGTCGGGCTCTGTCGGGCTCTGTCAGGCTCTACTGAGCCCTGTCGGGCCCTGTCGGGTTCTGTCGGGCTCTGTCGGGCTCTGTCGGGCCCTGTCGGGCCCTGTCGGGCTCTGTCGGGCTCTGTCGGGCCCTGTCGGGCTCTGTCGGGCTCTGTCGGGCTCTGTCGGGTTCTGTCGGGCTCTGTCGGGCTCTGTCGGGCTCTGTCGGGCCCTGTCGGGCTCTGTCGGGCCCTGTCGGGCCCTGTCGGGCTCTGTCGGGCTCTGTCGGGCTCTACTGGGCCCTGTCGGGCCCTGTCGGGCTCTGTCGGGCTCTGTCGGGCTCTACTGGGCCCTGTCGGGCTCTGTCGGGCTCTGTCGGGCCCTCTCGGGCCCTGTCGGGCTCTGTCGGGCTCTGTCGGGCCCTGTCGGGCCCTGTCGGGCTCTGTCGGGCTCTGTCGGGCTCTACTGGGCTCTGTCGGGCCCTGTCGGGCTCTGTCGGGCTCTGTCGGGCCCTGTCGGGCTCTGTCGGGCCCTGTCGGGCTCTGTCGGGCTCTGTCGGGCTCTACTGGGCCCTGTCGGGCTCTGTCGGCCTCTGTCGGGCTCTGTCGGGCTCTACTGGGCCCTGTCGGGCTCTGTCGGGCTCTGTCGGGCCCTCTCGGGCCCTGTCGGGCTCTGTCGGGCTCTGTCGGGCCCTGTCGGGCCCTGTCGGGCTCTGTCGGGCTCTGTCGGGCTCTACTGGGCTCTGTCGGGCCCTGTCGGGCTCTATCGGGCTCTGTCGGGCCCTGTCGGGCTCTGTCGGGCTCTGTCGGGCTCTGTCGGGCCCTGTCGGGCCCTGTCGGGCTCTGTCGGGCTCTGTCGGGCTCTACTGGGCCCTGTCGGGCCCTGTCGGGCTCTGTCGGGCTCTGGCGGGCTCTGTCGGGCTCTACTGGGCCCTGTCGGGCTCTGTCGGGCTCTGTCGGGCCCTCTCGGGCCCTGTCGGGCTCTGTCGGGCTCTGTCGGGCCCTGTCGGGCTCTGTCGGGCCCTGTCGGGCTCTGTCGGGCTCTGTCGGGCCCTGTCGGGCCCTGTCGGGCTCTGTCGGTCTCTGTCGGGCTCTGTCGGGCTCTACTGGGCTAAACTGGGCTCTGTCGAGCCCTGTCGGGCCCTGTCGGGCCCTGTCGGGCTCTGTCGGGCTCTGTCGGGCCCTGTCGGGCTCTGTCGGGCTCTACTGGGCTCTGTCGGGCTCTGTCGGGCTCTGTCGGGCTCTGTCGGGCTCTACTGGGCTAAACTGGGCCCTGTCGGGCCCTGTCGGGCCCTGTCGGGCTCTGTCGGGCTCTGTCGGGCTCTGTCGGGCTCTACTGGGCTCTACTGGGCTCTGTCGGGCCCTGTCGGGCTCTGTCGGGCTCTGTCGGGCTCTACTGGGCCCTGTCGGGCTCTGTCGGGCTCTGTCGGGCCCTGTCGGGCTCTGTCGGGCTCTGTCGGGCTCTGTCGGGCTCTACTGGGCCCTGTCGGGCTCTGTCGGGCTCTGTCGGGCCCTGTTGGGCTCTGTCGGGCTCTACTGGGCCCTGTCGGGCTCTGTCGGGCTCTATCGGGCTCTGTCGGGCTCTACTGGGCCCTGTCGGGCTCTGTCGGGCCCTGTCGGGCTCTGTCGGGCTCTACTGGGCTCTGTCGGGCTCTGTCGGGCTCTGTCGGGCCCTGTCGGGCTCTACTGGGCTCTGTCGGGCTCTGTCGGGCCCTGTCGGGCCCTGTCGGGCCCTGTCGGGCTCTGTCGGGCCCTGTCGGCCTCTGTCGGGCTCTGTCGGGCTCTGTCGGGCTCTACTGGGCCCTGTCGGGCTCTGTCGGGCTCTGTCGGGCTCTGTCGGGCCCTGTTGGGCTCTGTCGGGCTCTACTGGGCCCTGTCGGGCCCTGTCGGGCTCTGTCAGGCTCTGTCGGGCCCTGTCGGGCTCTGTCGGGCTCTGTCGGGCTCTGTCGGGCTCTACTGTGCCCTGTCGGGCGCTGTCGGGCTCTGTCGGGCTCTGTCGGGCTCTGTCGGGCCCTGTCGGGCTCTGTCGGGCTCTACTGGGCCCTGTTTGGTTCTGTCGGGCTCTGTCGGGCTCTGTCAGGCTCTACTGGGCCCTGTCGGGCTCTGTCGGGCTCTGTCTGGCCCTGTCGGGCTCTGTCGGGCTCTGTCGGGCTCTGTCGGGCCCTGTCGGGCTCTGTCGGGCCCTGTCGGGCTCTGTCGGGCTCTGTCGGGCTGTGTCGGGCTCTGTCGGGCTCTACTGGGCTCTACTGGGCTCTGTCGGGCTCTGTCGGGCTCTGTCGGGCTCTACTGGGCCCTGTCGGGCCCTGTCGGGCTCTGTCGGGCTCTGTCGGGCTCTACTGGGCTCTACTGGGCTCTGTCGGGCTCTGTCGGGCTCTGTCGGGCTCTACTGGGCCCTGTCAGGCCCTGTCGGGCTCTGTCGTACCCTGTCGGGCCCTGTCGGGCTCTGTCGGGCCCTGTCGGGCCCTGTCGGGCTCTGTCGGGCTCTGTCGGGCCCTGTCGGGCTCTGTCGTGCTCTGTCGGGCCCTGTCGGGCTCTGTCGGGCTCTACTGTGCTCTGTCGGGCCCTGTCGGGCCCTGTCGGGCTCTGTCGGGCTCTGTCGGGCTCTACTGGGCCCTGTCGGGCTCTGTCGTGCTCTGTCGGGCCCTGTCGGGCTCTGTCGGGCTCTGTCGGGCCCTGTCGGGCTCTGTCGGGCTCTACTGGGCCCTGTCGGGCCCTGTCGGGCCCTGTCGGGCTCTGTCGGGCTCTGTCGGGCTCTGTCAGGCTCTACTGGGCTCTACTGGGCTCTGTCGGGCTCTACTGGGCCCTGTCGGGCTCTGTCGGGCTCTGTCGGGCTCTGTCGGGCCCTGTCGGGCTCTGTCGGGCTCTGTCGTGCCCTGTCGGGCTCTGTCGGGCTCTGTCGGGCCATGTCGGGCTCTATCGGGCCCTGTCGGGCTCTGTCGGGCCCTGTCGGGCCCTGTCGGGCTCTGTCGGGCTCTGTCGGGCTCTATCGGGCTCTACTGGGCCCTGTCGGGCCCTGTCGGGCCCTGTCGGGACCTGTCGGGCTCTGTCGGGCTCTGTCGGGCTCTACTGGGCCCTGTCGGGCTCTGTCGGACTCTGTCGGGCCCTGTCGGGCCCTGTCGGGCTCTGTCAGGCTCTGTCGGGCTCTGTCGGGCTCTAATGGGCCCTGTCGGGCCCTGTCGGGCCCTGTCGGGCTCTACTGGGCTCTACTGGGCTCTGTCGGGCTCTTTCGGGCTCTACTGGGCCCTGTCGGGCCCTGTCGGGCCCTGTCGGGCTCTGTCGGGCTCTGTCGGGCCCTGTCGGGCTCTGTCGGGCTCTGTCGGGCCCTGTAGGGCTCTACTGGGCTCTGTCGGGCTCTGTCGGGCTCTACTGGGCCCTGTCGGGCCCTGTCGGGCTCTATCGGGCTCTGTCGGGCTCTACTGGGCCCTGTCGGGCCCTGTCGGGCTCTGTCGGGCCCTGTCGGGCTCTGTCGGGCTCTGTCGGGCTCTACTGGGCTCTGTCGGGCTCTGTCGGGCTCTGTCGGGCTCTACTGGGCCCTGTCGGGCTCTGTCGGGCTCTGTCGGGCCCTGTCGGGCTCTGTCGGGCTCTGTCGGGCCCTGTCGGGCTCTGTCGGGCTCTGTCAGGCTCTGTCGGGCTCTGTCGGGCTCTGTCGGGCTCTACTGGGCCCTGTCGGGCTCTGTCGGGCTCTGTCGGGCCCTGTCGGGCTCTGTCGGGCTCTGTCAGGCTCTGTCGGGCTCTGTCGGGTTCTAATGGGCCCTGTCGGGCCCTGTCGGGCCCTGTCGGGCTCTACTTTGCTCTACTGGGCTCTGTCGGGCTCTTTCGGGCTCTGTCGGGCTCTGTCGGGCCCTGTCGGGCCCTGTCGGGCTCTGTCGGGCTCTGTCGGGCCCTGTCGGGCCCTGTCGGGCTCTGTCGGGCTCTGTCGGGCCCTGTCGGGCTCTGTCGGGCTCTGTCGGGCTCTGTCGGGCTCTGTCGGGCTCTACTGGGCTCTACTGGGCTCTGTCGGGCTCTGTCGGGCTCTACTGGGCCCTGTCGGGCCCTGTCGGGCCCTGTCGGGCTCTGTCGGGCCCTGTCGGGCTCTGTCGGGCTCTACTGGGCTCTGTCGGGCCCTGTCGGGCTCTGTCGGGCCCTGTCGGGCCCTGTCAGGCTCTGTCGGGCCCTGTCGGCCTCTGTCGGGCTCTGTCGGGCTCTGTCGGGCTCTACTGGGCTCTGTCGGGCTCTGTCGGGCTCTGTCGGGCTCTACTGGGCCCTGTCGGGCTCTGTCGGGCTCTGTCGGGCCCTGTCGGGCTCTGTCGGGCTCTGTCGGGCCCTGTCGGGCTCTGTCGGGCTCTGTCGGGCTCTACTGGGCCCTGTCGGGCTCTGTCGGGCTCTGTCTGGATCTGTCGGGCCCTGTTGGGCTCTGTCGGGCTCTACTGGGCCCTGTCGGGCCCTGTCGGGCTCTGTCGGGCTCTGTCGGGCCCTGTCGGGCTCTGTCGGGCTCTGTCGGGCTCTGTCGGGCTCTACTGGGCCCTGTCGGGCGCTGTCGGGCTCTGTCGGGCTCTGTCGGGCTCTGTCGGGCCCTGTCGGGCTCTGTCGGGCTCTACTGGGCCCTGTCGGGTTCTCTCGGGCTCTGTCGGGCTGTGTCGGGCTCTGTCGGGCTCTACTGGGCTCTACTGGGCTCTATCGGGCTCTGTCGGGCTCTGTCGTGCTCTACTGGGCCCTGTCGGGCTCTGTCGGGCTCTGTCGGGCTCTGTCGGGCTCTGTCGGGCTCTACTGGGCCCTGTCGGGCCCTGTCGGGCTCTGTCGTACCCTGTCGGGCCCTGTCGGGCTCTGTCGGGCCCTGTCGGGCTCTGTTGGGCCCTGTCGGGCCCTGTCGGGCTCTGTCGGGCTCTGTCGGGCCCTGTCGGGCTCTGTCGGGCTCTGTCGGGCTCTGTCGGGCTCTACTGGGCACTGTCGGGCCCTGTCGGGCCCTGTTGGGCTCTGTCGGGCTCTGTCGGGCTCTGTCGGGCTCTACTGGACTCTGTCGGGCCCTGTCGGGCCCTGTCGGGCCCTGTCGGGCTCTGTCGGGCTCTACTGGGCTTTGTCGGGCTCTTTCGGGCTCTGTGGGGCCCTGTAGGGCTCTGTCGGGCTCTGTCGGGCCCTGTCGGGCTCTGTCGGGCCCTGTCGGGCCCTGTCGGGCTCTGTCGGGCTCTGTCGGGCCCTGTCGGGCTCTGTCGGGCTCTGTCGGGCTCTGTCGGGCTCTACTGGGCCCTGTCGGGCTCTGTCGGGCTCTGTCGGGCCCTGTCGGGCTCTGTCGGGCTCTAC
Organism: Caloenas nicobarica; assembly: GCF_036013445.1. Classification (NCBI taxonomy): domain Eukaryota; kingdom Metazoa; phylum Chordata; class Aves; order Columbiformes; family Columbidae; genus Caloenas; species Caloenas nicobarica. The sequence continues at coordinate 110,147 of NW_027017182.1, forward strand.
TGGGCCCTGTCGGGCCCTGTCGGGCCCTGTCGGGCTCTGTCGGGCTCTGTCGGGCTCTGTCGGGCTCTACTGGGCTCTACTGGGCTCTGTCGGGCTCTACTGGGCCCTGTCGGGCTCTGTCGGGCTCTGTCGGGCTCTGTCGGGCCCTGTCGGGCTCTGTCGGGCTCTGTCGTGCCCTGTCGGGCTCTGTCGGGCTCTGTCGGGCCCTGTCGGGCTCTATCGGGCCCTGTCGGGCTCTGTCGGGCCCTGTCGGGCTCTGTCGGGCTCTGTCGGGCCCTGTCGGGCTCTGTCGGGCTCTGTCGGGCTCTATCGGGCTCTACTGGGCCCTGTCGGGCCCTGTCGGGCTCTGTCGGGCTCTGTCGGGCTCTACTGGGCCCTGTCGGGCTCTGTCGGACTCTGTCGGGCCCTGTCGGGCCCTGTCGGGCTCTGTCAGGCTCTGTCGGGCTCTGTCGGGCTCTAATGGGCCCTGTCGGGCCTTGTCGGGCCCTGTCGGGCTCTACTGGGCTCTACTGGTCTCTGTCGGGCTCTTTCGGGCTCTACTGGGCCCTGTCGGGCCCTGTCGGGCTCTGTCGGGCTCTGTCGGGCCCTGTCGGGCTCTGTCGGGCTCTGTCGGGCTCTGTCGGGCTCTACTGGGCTCTACTGGGCTCTGTCGGGCTCTGTCGGGCTCTGTCGGGCTCTACTGGGCCCTGTCGGGCTCTGTCGGGCTCTGTCGGGCCCTGTCGGGCTCTGTCGGGCTCTGTCGGGCCCTGTCGGGCTCTGTCGGGCTCTGTCGGGCTCTGTCGGGCTCTACTGGGCCCTGTCGGGCGCTGTCGGGCTCTGTCGGGCTCTGTCGGGCTCTGTCGGGCCCTGTCGGGCTCTGTCGGGCTCTACTGGGCCCTGTCGGGTTCTCTCGGGCTCTGTCGGGCTGTGTCGGGCTCTGTCGGGCTCTACTGGGCTCTACTGGGCTTTGTCGGGCTCTGTCGGGCTCTGTCGGGCTCTACTGGGCCCTGTCGGGCTCTGTCGGGCTCTGTCGGGCTCTGTCGGTCTCTACTGGGCCCTGTCGGGCCCTGTCGGGCTCTGTCGTACCCTGTCGGCCTCTGTCGGGCTCTGTCGGGCCCTGTCGGGCCCTGTCGGGCTCTGTCGGGCTCTGTCGGGCCCTGTCGGGCTCTGTCGGGCTCTGTCGGGCTCTGTCGGGCTCTACTGGGCCCTGTCGGGCTCTGTCGGGCTCTGTCGGGCTCTGTCGGGCTCTGTCGGGCTCTGTCGGGCTCTACTGGGCTTTGTCGGGCTCTGTCGGGCTCTGTCGGGCTCTGTCGGGCTCTGTCGGGCTCTGTGGGGCCCTGTAGGGCTCTGTCGGGCTCTGTCGGGCCCTGTCGGGCTCTGTCGGGCCCTGTTGGGCCCTGTCGGGCTCTGTCGGGCTCTGTCGGGCCCTGTCGGGCTCTGTCGGGCTCTGTCGGGCTCTGTCGGGCTCTACTGGGCCCTGTCGGGCTCTGTCGGGCCCTGTCGGGCTCTGTCGGGCTCTGTCGGGCCCTGTCGGGCTCTGTCGGGCTCTACTGGGCCCTGTCGGGCCCTGTCGGGCCCTGTCGGGCTCTGTCGGGCTCTGTCGGGCTCTGTCGGGCTCTACTGGGCTCTACTGGGCTCTGTCGGGCTCTACTGGGCCCTGTCGGGCTCTGTCAGGCTCTGTCGGGCTCTGTCGGGCCCTGTCGGGCTCTGTCGGGCTCTGTCGTGCCCTGTCGGGCTCTGTCGGGCTCTGTCGGGCCCTGTCGGGCTCTATCGGGCCCTGTCGGGCTCTGTCGGGCCCTGTCGGGCCCTGTCGGGCTCTGTCGGGCTCTGTCGGGCCCTGTCGGGCTCTGTCGGGCTCTGTCGGGCTCTATCGGGCTCTACTGGGCCCTGTCGGGCCCTGTCGGGCCCTGTCGGGCTCTGTCGGGCTCTGTCGGGCTCTACTGGGCCCTGTCGGGCTCTGTCGGACTCTGTCGGGCCCTGTCGGGCCCTGTCGGGCTCTGTCAGGCTCTGTCGGGCTCTGTCGGGCTCTAATGGGCCCTGTCGGGCCTTGTCGGGCCCTGTCGGGCTCTACTGGGATCTACTGGGCTCTGTCGGGCTCTTTCGGGCTCTACTGGGCCCTGTCGGGCCCTGTCAGGCCCTGTCGGGCTCTGTCGGGCTCTGTCGGGCCCTGTCGGGCTCTGTCGGGCTCTGTCGGGTTCTGTCGGGCTCTACTGGGCTCTACTGGGCTCTGTCGGGCTCTGTCGGGCTCTACTGGGCCCTGTCGGGCCCTGTCGGGCTCTATCGGGCTCTGTTGGGCTCTACTGGGCCCTGTCGGGCTCTGTCGGGCCCTGTCGGGCCCTGTCGGGCTCTGTCGGGCTCTGTCGGGCTCTGTCGGGCTCTGTCGGGCTCTACTGGGCCCTGTCGGGCTCTGTCGGGCTCTGTCGGGCCCTGTCGGGCTCTGTCGGGCTCTGTCGGGCCCTGTCGTGCTCTGTCGGGCTCTGTCGGGCTCTGTCGGGCTCTGTCGGGCTCTACTGGGCCCTGTCGGGCTCTGTCGGGCTCTGTCGGGCCCTGTTGGGCTCTGTCGGGCTCTACTGGGCCCTGTCGGGCTCTGTCGGGCTCTGTCGGGCCCTGTCGGGCTCTGTTGGGCTCTGTCGGGCCCTGTCGGGCTCTACTGGGCCCTGTCGGGCGCTGTCGGGCTCTGTCGGGCTCTGTCGGGCTCTGTCGGGCCCTGTCGGGCTCTGTCGGGCTCTGTCGGGCTCTGTCGGGCTCTACTGGGCCCTGTCGGGTTCTGTCGGGCTCTGTCGGGCTCTGTCGGGCTCTGTCGGGCCCTGTCGGGCTCTGTCGGGCTCTGTCGGGCTCTCTCGGGCCCTCTCGGCTCTGTCGGGCTCTACTGGGCTCTGTCGGGCTCTGTCGGGCTCTACTGGGCCCTGTCGGGGCCTGTCGGGCCCTGACGGGCTCTGTCGGGCTCTACTGGGCTCTGTCGGGCTCTGTCGGGCCCTGTCGGGCTCTGTCGGGCTCTGTCGGGCTCTACTGGGCCCTGTCGGGCTCTGTCGGGCCCTGTCGGGCTCTGTCGGGCTCTGTCGGGCTCTACTGGGCTCTGTCGGGTTCTACTGGGCTCTACTGGGCCCTGTCGGGCTCTGTCGGGCTCTGTCGGGCTCTGTCGGGCCCTGTCGGGCTCTGTCGGGCTCTGTCGGGCCCTGTCTTGCCCTGTCGGGCTCTGTCGGTCCCTGTCGGGCTCTGTCGGGCTCTGTCGGGCTCTGTCGGGCCCTGTCGGGACCTGTCGGGCTCTGTCGGGCTCTGTCGGTCCCTGTCGGGCTCTGTCGGGCTCTGTCGGGCTCTGTCGGGCTCTACTGGGCCCTGTCGGGCTCTGTCGGGCTCTGTCGGGCCCTGTCGGGCTCTGTCGGGCCCTGTCGGGCTCTGTCGGGCTCTGTCGGGCTGTGTCGGGCTCTGTCGGGCTCTGTCGAGCTCTACTGGGCTCTGTCGGGCTCTGTCGGGCTCTACTGGGCCCTGTCGGGCTCTGTCGGGCTCTGTCGGGCTCTGTCGGGCTCTGGCGGGCTCTGTCGGGCTCTGTCGGGCTCTACTAAGCCCTGTCGGGCTCTGTCGGGCTCTGTCGGGCTCTGGCGGGCTCTGTCGGGCTCTGTCGGGCTCTACTGGGCCCTGTCGGGCTCTGTCGGGCTCTGTCGGGCTCCGTCGGGCCCTGTCGGGCTCTGTCGGGCCCTGTCGGGCCCTGTCGGGCTTTCTCAGGCTCTGTCGGGCTCTGTCGGGCCCTGTCGGGCTCTGTCGGGCTCTGTCGGGCCCTGTCGGGCTCTGTCGGGCCCTGTCGGGCCCTGTCGGGCTCTGTCGGGCTCTGTCGGGCTCTGTCGGGTTCTACTGGGCCTTGTCGGGCCCTGTCGGGCCCTGTCGGGCTCTGTCGGACTCTACTGGGCCCTGTAGGGCTCTGTCGGGCCCTGTCGGGCTCTGTCGGGCTCTGTCGGGCTCTGTCGGGCTCTACTGGGCTCTACTGTTCCCTGTCGGGCCCTGTCGGGCTCTGTCGGGCCCTGTCGGGCTCTGTCGGGCTCTGTCGGGCCCTGTCGGGCCCTGTCGGGCTCTGTCGGGCTCTGTCGGGCTCTGTCCGGCTCTACTGGGCTCTGTCGGGCTCTGTCGGGTTCTGTCGGGCTCTGTCGGGCTCTGTCGGGCCCTGTCGGGCCCTGTCGGGCTCTGTCGGGCTCTGTCGGGTTCTGTCGGGCTCTGTTGGGCCCTGTCGGGCTCTGTCGGGCTCTACTGGGCCCTGTCGGGCTCTGTCGGGCCCTGTCGGGCTCTGTCGGGCTCTGTCGGGCTCTTTCGGGCTCTACTGGGCTCTACTGTTCCCTGTCGGGCCCTGTCGGGCTCTGTCGGGCCCTGTCGGGCCCTCTCGGGCTCTGTCGGGCTCTGTCGGGCCCTGTCGGGCTCTGTCGGGCACTACTGGGCCCTGTCGGGCTCTGTCGGGCTCTGTCGGGCTCTGTCGGTCTCTGTCGGGCACTACTGGGCTCTGTCGGGCTCTGTCGGGCTCTGTCGGGCCCTGTCGGGCTCTGTCGGCTTCTGTCGGGCCCTGTCGGGCTCTGTCGGGCTCTTTCGGGCTCTGTCGGGCTCTGTCGGGCTCTACTGGGCTCTGTCGGGCTCTGTCGGGCTCTGTCGGGCTCTGTTGGGCTCTACTGGGCCCTGTCGGGCCCTGTCGGGCTCTGTCGGGCCCTGTCGGGCTCTGTCGGGCTCTGTCGGGCTCTGTCGGGCTCTACTGGGCCCTGTCGGGCTCTGTCGGGCTCTGTCGGGCTCTGTCGGGCCCTGTCGGGCTATGTCGGGCCATGTCGGGCCCTGTCGGGCTTTGTCAGGCTCTGTCGGGCTCTGTCGGGCTCTGTCGGGCTCTACTGGGCCCTGTCGGGCTCTGTCGGGCTCTGTCGGGCCCTGTCGGGCTCTGTCGGGCTCTGTCGGGCCCTGTCGGGCTCTGTCGGGCCCTGTCGGGCCCTGTCGGGCTCTGTCGGGCTCTGTCGGGCTCCACTGGGCCCTGTCGGGCCCTGTCGGGCCCTGTCGGGCTCTGTCGGGCTCTACTGGGCCCTGTCGGGCCCTGTCGGGCTCTGTCGGGCTCTGTCGAGCTCTACTGGGCTCTGTCGGGCTCTGTCGGGCCCTGTCGGGCTCTGTCGGGCCCTGTCGGGCCCTGTCGGGCTCTGTCGGGCTCTGTCGGGCTCTGTCGGGCCCTGTCCGGCTCTGTCGGGCTCTGTCGGGCTCTACTGGGCTCTACTGTTCCCTGTGGGGCCCTGTCGGGCTCTGTCGGGCTCTGTCGGGCCCTGTCGGGCCCTGTCGGGCTCTGTCGGGCTCTGTCGGGCTCTGTCCGGCTCTACTGGGCTCTGTCGGGCTCTGTCGGGTTCTGTCGGGCTCTGTCGGGCTCTGTCGGGCCCTGTCGGGCCCTGTCGGGCTCTGTCGGGCTCTGTCGGGTTCTGTCGGGCTCTGTCGGGCCCTGTCGGGCTCTGTCGGGCTCTACTGGGCCCTGTCGGGCTCTGTCGGGCCCTGTCGGGCTCTGTCGGGCTCTGTCGGGCTCTGTCGGGCTCTACTGGGCTCTACTGTTCCCTGTCGGGCCCTGTCGGGCTCTGTCGGGCCCTGTCGGGCTCTGTCGGGCACTACTGGGCCCTGTCGGGCTCTGTCGGGCTCTGTCGGGCTCTGTCGGGCTCTGTCGGGCACTACTGGGCTCTGTCGGGCTCTGTCGGGCTCTGTCGGGCTCTGTCGGGCACTACTGGGCTCTGTCGGGCTCTGTCGGGCCCTGTCGGGCCCTGTCGGGCTCTGTCGGGCTCTGTCGAGCTCTACTGGGCTCTGTCGGGCTCTGTCGGGCTCTACTGGGCCCTGTCGGGCTCTGTCGGGCTCTGTCGGGCTCTGTCGGGCTCTGGCGGGCTCTGTCGGGCTCTGTCGGGCTCTACTGGGCCCTGTCGGGCCCTGTCGGGCTCTGTCGGGCTCTGTCGGGCTCTGGCGGGCTCTGTCGGGCTCTGTCGGGCTCTACTGGGCCCTGTCGGGCTCTGTCGGGCTCTGTCGGGCTCTGTCGGGCCCTGTCCGGCTCTATCGGGCTCTGTCGGGCTCTGTCGGGCCCTGTCGGGCTCTGTCGGGCCCTGTCGGGCCCTGTCGGGCTTTCTCAGGCTCTGTCGGGCTCTGTCGGGCTCTGGCGGGCTCTACTGGGCCCTGTTGGGCTCTGTCGGGCTCTGTCGGGCCCTGTCGGGCTCTGTCGGGCTCTGTCGGGCCCTGTCGGGCTCTGTCGGGCCCTGTCGGGCCCTGTCGGGCTCTGTCGGGCCCTGTCGGGCTCTGTCGGGCTCTGTCGGGCTCTACTGGGCTCTGTCGGGCTCTGTCGGGCTCTGTCGGGCTCTGTCGGGCCCTGTTGGGCTCTGTCGGGCTCTACTGGGCCCTGTCGGGCCCTGTCGGGCTCTGTCGGGCTCTGTCGGGCCCTGTCGGGCTCTATCGGGCTCTGTCGGGCTCTGTCGGGCTCTACTGGGCCCTGTCGGGCGCTGTCGGGCTCTGTCGGGCTCTGTCGGGCTCTGTCGGGCCCTGTCGGGCTCTGTCGGGCTCTACTGGGCCCTGTCGGGTTCTCTCGGGCTCTGTCGGGCTCTGTCGGGCTCTGTCGGGCTCTACTGGGCCCTGTCGGGCCCTGTCGGGCTCTGTCGGGCTCTGTCGGGCTCTGTCGGGCTCTACTGGGCCCTGTCGGGCCCTGTTGGGCTCTGTCGTACCCTGTCGGGCCCTGTCGGGCTCTGTCGGGCCCTGTCGGGCTCTGTTGGGCCCTGTCGGGCCCTGTCGGGCTCTGTCGGGCTCTGTCGGGCCCTGTCGGGCTCTGTCGGGCTCTGTCGGGCTCTGTCGGGCTCTACTGGGCCCTGTCGGGCCCTGTCGGGCCCTGTCGGGCTCTGTCGGGCTCTGTCGGGCTCTACTGGGCTCTGTCGGGCCCTGTCGGGCCCTGTCGGGCCCTGTCGGGCTCTGTCGGGCTCTGTCGGGCTCTACTGGGCCCTGTCGGGCTCTGTCGGGCTCTGTCGGGCTCTGTCGGGCCCTGTCGGGCCCTGTCGGGCTCTGTCGGGCTCTGTCGGGCTCTGTCGGGCTCTACTGGGCTCTGTCGGGCTCTGTTGGGCTCTGTCGGGCTCTGTCGGGCTCTACTGGGCTTTGTCGGGCTCTTTCGGGCTCTGTGGGGCCCTGTAGGGCTCTGTCGGGCTCTGTCGGGCTCTGTCGGGCCCTGTCGGGCCCTGTCGGGCTCTGTCGGGCTCTGTCGGGCCCTGTCGGGCTCTGTCGGGCTCTGTCGGTCTCTGTCGGGCTCTACTGGGCCCTGTCGGGCTCTGTCGGGCTCTGTCGGGCCCTGTCGGGCTCTGTCGGGCTCTGTCGGGCCCTGTCGGGCTCTGTCGGGCTCTACTGGGCCCTGTCGGGCCCTGTCGGGCCCTGTCGGGCTCTGTCGGGCTCTGTCGGGCTCTGTCGGGCTCTACTGGGCTCTACTGGGCTCTGTCGGGCTCTGTCGGGCCCTGTCGGGCTCTGTCAGGCTCTGTCGGGCTCTGTCGGGCCCTGTCGGGCTCTGTCGGGCTCTGTCGTGCCCTGTCGGGCTCTGTCGGGCCCTGTCGGGCCCTGTCGGGCTCTATCGGGCCCTGTCGGGCTCTGTCGGGCCCTGTCGTGCCCTGTCGGGCTCTGTCGGGCTCTGTCGGGCCCTGTCGGGCTCTGTCGGGCTCTGTCGGGCTCTATCGGGCTCTACTGGGCCCTGTCGGGCCCTGTCGGGCCCTGTCGGGCCCTGTCGGGCTCTGTCGGGCTCTGTCGGGCTCTACTGGGCCCTGTCGGGCTCTTTCGGACTCTGTCGGGCCCTGTCGGGCCCTGTCGGGCTCTGTCGGGCTCTACTGGGCCCTGTCGGGCTCTGTCGGGCTCTGTCGGGCTCTGTCGGGCCCTGTCGGGCCCTGTCGGGCTCTGTCGGGCTCTGTCGGGCTCTGTCGGGCTCTACTGGGCTCTGTCGGGCTCTGTTGGGCTCTGTCGGGCTCTGTCGGGCTCTACTGGGCTTTGTCGGGCTCTTTCGGGCTCTGTGGGGCCCTGTAGGGCTCTGTCGGGCTCTGTCGGGCTCTGTCGGGCCCTGTCGGGCCCTGTCGGGCTCTGTCGGGCTCTGTCGGGCCCTGTCGGGCTCTGTCGGGCTCTGTCGGTCTCTGTCGGGCTCTACTGGGCCCTGTCGGGCTCTGTCGGGCTCTGTCGGGCCCTGTCGGGCTCTGTCGGGCTCTGTCGGGCCCTGTCGGGCTCTGTCGGGCTCTACTGGGCCCTGTCGGGCCCTGTCGGGCCCTGTCGGGCTCTGTCGGGCTCTGTCGGGCTCTGTCGGGCTCTACTGGGCTCTACTGGGCTCTGTCGGGCTCTACTGGGCCCTGTCGGGCTCTGTCGGGCTCTGTCGGGCTCTGTCGGGCCCTGTCGGGCTCTGTCGGGCTCTGTCGTGCCCTGTCGGGCTCTGTCGGGCTCTGTCGGGCCCTGTCGGGCTCTGTCGTGCCCTGTCGGGCTCTGTCGGGCCCTGTCGGGCCCTGTCGGGCTCTGTCGGGCTCTGTCGGGCCCTGTCGGGCTCTGTCGGGCTCTGTCGGGCTCTATCGGGCTCTACTGGGCCCTGTCGGGCCCTGTCGGGCCCTGTCGGGCCCTGTCGGGCTCTGTCGGGCTCTGTCGGGCTCTACTGGGCCCTGTCGGGCTCTGTCGGACTCTGTCGGGCCCTGTCGGGCTCTAATGGGCCCTGTCGGGCCTTGTCGGGCCCTGTCGGGCTCTACTGGGCTCTACTGGGCTCTGTCGGGCTCTTTCGGGCTCTACTGGGCCCTGTCGGGCCCTGTCGGGCCCTGTCGGGCTCTGTCGGGCTCTGTCGGGCCCTGTCGGGCTCTGTCGGGCTCTGTCGGGCTCTGTCGGGCTCTACTGGGCTCTACTGGGCTCTGTCGGGCTCTGTCGGGCTCTGTCGGGCTCTACTGGGCCCTGTCGGGCTCTGTCGGGCTCTGTCGGGCCCTGTCGGGCTCTGTCGGGCTCTGTCGGGCCCTGTCGTGCTCTGTCGGGCTCTGTCGGGCTCTGTCGGGCTCTACTGGGCCCTGTCGGGCTCTGTCGGGCTCTGTCGGGCTCTGTCGGGCCCTGTTGGGCTCTGTCGGGCTCTACTGGGCCCTGTCGGGCTCTGTCGGGCTCTGTCGGGCCCTGTCGGGCTCTGTCGGGCTCTGTCGGGCCCTGTCGGGCCCTGTCGGGCGCTGTCGGGTTCTGTCGGGCTCTGTCGGGCTCTGTCGGGCCCTGTCGGGCTCTGTCGGGCTCTGTCGGGCTCTGTCGGGCTCTGTCGGGCTCTGTCGGGCTGTGTCGGGCTCTGTCGGGCTCTACTGGGCTCTACTGGGCTTTGTCGGGCTCTGTCGGGCTCTGTCGGGCTCTACTGGGCCCTGTCGGGCTCTGTCGGGCTCTGTCGGGCTCTGTCGGGCTCTACTGGGCCCTGTCAGGCCCTGTCGGGCTCTGTCGTACCCTGTCGGGCCCTGTCGGGCTCTGTCGGGCCCTGTCGGGCTCTGTCGGGCTCTGTCGGGCCCTGTCGGGCTCTGTCGGGCTCTGTCGGGCTCTGTCGGGCTCTACTGGGCCCTGTCGGGCCCTGTCGGGCCCTGTCGGGCCCTGTCGGGCTCTGTCGGGCTCTGTCGGGCTCTGTCGGGCTCTACTGGGCTCTGTCGGGCTCTTTCGGGCTCTGTGGGGCCCTGTAGGGCTCTGTCGGGCTCTGTCGGGCCCTGTCGGGCTCTGTCGGGCCCTGTCGGGCTCTGTCGGGCTCTGTCGGGCTCTTTCGGGCCCTGTCGGGCTCTGTCGGGCTCTGTCGGGCTCTGTCGGGCTCTACTGGTCCCTGTCGGGCTCTGTCGGGCCCTGTCGGGCTCTGTCGGGCTCTGTCGGGCCCTGTCGGGCCCTGTCGGGCCCTGTCGGGCTCTGTCGGGCTCTACTGGGCTCTACTGGGCTCTGTCGGGCTCTACTGGGCCCTGTCGGGCTCTGTCGGGCCCTGTCGGGCTCTGTCGGGCTCTGTCGTGCCCTGTCGGGCTCTGTCGGGCCCTGTCGGGCCCTGTCGGGCCCTGTCGGGCCCTGTCGGGCTCTATCGGGCCCTGTCGGGCTCTGTCGGGCCCTGTCGTGCCCTGTCGGGCTCTGTCGGGCTCTGTCGGGCCCTGTCGGGCTCTGTCGGGCTCTGTCGGGCTCTATCGGGCTCTACTGGGCCCTGTCGGGCCCTGTCGGGCCCTGTCGGGCCCTGTCGGGCTCTGTCGGGCTCTGTCGGGCTCTACTGGGCTCTACTGGGCTCTGTCGGGCTCTACTGGGCCCTGTCGGGCTCTGTCAGGCTCTGTCGGGCTCTGTCGGGCCCTGTCGGGCTCTGTCGGGCTCTGTCGTGCCCTGTCGGGCTCTGTCGGGCCCTGTCGGGCCCTGTCGGGCTCTATCGGGCCCTGTCGGGCTCTGTCGGGCCCTGTCGTGCCCTGTCGGGCTCTGTCGGGCTCTGTCGGGCCCTGTCGGGCTCTGTCGGGCTCTGTCGGGCTCTATCGGGCTCTACTGGGCCCTGTCGGGCCCTGTCGGGCCCTGTCGGGCCCTGTCGGGCTCTGTCGGGCTCTGTCGGGCTCTACTGGGCCCTGTCGGGCTCTTTCGGACTCTGTCGGGCCCTGTCGGGCCCTGTCGGGCTCTGTCAGGCTCTGTCGGGCTCTGTCGGGCTCTAATGGGCCCTGTCGGGCCTTGTCGGGCCCTGTCGGGCTCTAATGGGATCTACTGGGCTCTGTCGGGCTCTTTCGGGCTCTACTGGGCCCTGTCGGGCCCTGTCAGGCCCTGTCGGGCTCTGTCGGGCTCTGTCGGGCCCTGTCGGGCTCTGTCGGGCTCTGTCGGGCTCTGTCGGGCTCTACTGGGCTCTACTGGGCTCTGTCGGGCTCTGTCGGGCTCTACTGGGACCTGTCGGGCCCTGTCAGGCTCTATCGGGCTCTGTTGGGCTCTACTGGGCCCTGTCGGGCTCTGTCGGGCCCTGTCGGGCCCTGTCGGGCTCTGTCGGGCCCTGTCGGGCTCTGTCGGGCTCTGTCGGGCTCTGTCGGGCTCTACTGGGCTCTGTCGGGCTCTGTCGGGCTCTGTCGGGCTCTGTCGGGCTCTACTGGGCCCTGTCGGGCTCTGTCGGGCTCTGTCGGGCCCTGTCGGGCTCTGTCGGGCTCTGTCGGGCCCTGTCGTGCTCTGTCGGGCTCTGTCGGGCTCTGTCGGGCTCTGTCGGGCTCTACTGGGCCCTGTCGGGCTCTGTCGGGCTCTGTCGGGCCCTGTTGGGCTCTGTTGGGCTCTACTGGGCCCTGTCGGGCTCTGTCGGGCTCTATCGGGCTCTGTCGGGATCTACTGGGCCCTGTCGGGCTCTGTCGGGCTCTACTGGGCTCTGTCGGGCTCTGTCGGGCCCTGTCGGGCTCTGTCGGGCCCTGTCGGCCTCTTTCGGGCTCTGTCGGGCTCTGTCGGGCTCTACTGGGCTCTGTCGGGCTCTGTCGGGCTCTGTCGGGCTCTACTGGGCCCTGTCGGGCTCTGTCGGGCCCTGTCGGGCCCTGTCGGGCCCTGTCGGGCTCTGTCGGGCTCTGTCGGGCTCTGTCGGGCTCTACTGGGCTCTGTCGGGCTCTTTCGGGCTCTGTGGGGCCCTGTAGGGCTCTGTCGGGCTCTGTCGGGCCCTGTCGGGCTCTGTCGGGCCCTGTCGGGCTCTGTCGGGCTCTGTCGGGCTCTGTCGGGCCCTGTCGGGCTCTGTCGGGCTCTGTCGGGCTCTGTCGGGCTCTACTGGGCCCTGTCGGGCTCTGTCGGGCCCTGTCGGGCTCTGTCGGGCTCTAATGGGCCCTGTCGGGCCTTGTCGGGCCCTGTCGGGCTCTAATGGGCTCTACTGGGCCCTGTCGGGCTCTGTCGGGCCCTGTCGGGCCCTGTCGGGCTCTGTCGGGCCCTGTCGGGCTCTGTCGGGCTCTGTCGGGCTCTGTCGGGCTCTACTGGGCTCTGTCGGGCTCTGTCGGGCTCTGTCGGGCTCTGTCGGGCTCTACTGGGCCCTGTCGGGCTCTGTCGGGCTCTGTCGGGCCCTGTCGGGCTCTGTCGGGCTCTGTCGGGCCCTGTAGGGCTCTGTCGGGCCCTGTCGGGCTCTGTCGGGCTCTGTCGGGCTCTGTCGGGCTCTACTGGGCTCTACTGTTCCATGTCGGGCCCTGTCGGGCTCTGTCGGGCCCTGTCGGGCTCTGTCGGGCTCTGTCGGGCCCTGTCGGGCCCTGTCGGGCTCTGTCGGGCTCTGTCGGGCTCTGTCCGGCTCTACTGGGCTCTGTCGGGCTCTGTCGGGTTCTGTCGGGCTCTGTCGGGCTCTGTCGGGCCCTGTCGGGCCCTGTCGGGCTCTGTCGGGCTCTGTCGGGTTCTGTCGGGCTCTGTTGGGCCCTGTCGGGCTCTGTCGGGCTCTACTGGGCCCTGTCGGGCTCTGTCGGGCTCTGTCGGGCTCTGTCGGGCTCTACTGGGCTCTACTGTTCCCTGTCGGGCCCTGTCGGGCTCTGTCGGGCCCTGTCGGGCCCTCTCGGGCTCTGTCGGGCTCTGTCGGGCCCTGTCGGGCTCTGTCGGGCACTACTGGGCCCTGTCGGGCTCTGTCGGGCTCTGTCGGGCTCTGTCGGTCTCTGTCGGGCACTACTGGGCTCTGTCGGGCTCTGTCGGGCTCTGTCGGGCCCTGTCGGGCTCTGTCGGCTTCTGTCGGGCCCTGTCGGGCTCTGTCGGGCTCTTTCGGGCTCTGTCGGGCTCTGTCGGGCTCTACTGGGCTCTGTCGGGCTCTGTCGGGCTCTGTCGGGCTCTGTTGGGCTCTACTGGGCCCTGTCGGGCCCTGTCGGGCTCTGTCGGGCCCTGTCGGGCTCTGTCGGGCTCTGTCGGGCTCTGTCGGGCTCTACTGGGCCCTGTCGGGCTCTGTCGGGCTCTGTCGGGCTCTGTCGGGCCCTGTCGGGCTATGTCGGGCCATGTCGGGCCCTGTCGGGCTTTGTCAGGCTCTGTCGGGCTCTGTCGGGCTCTGTCGGGCTCTACTGGGCCCTGTCGGGCTCTGTCGGGCTCTGTCGGGCCCTGTCGGGCTCTGTCGGGCTCTGTCGGGCCCTGTCGGGCTCTGTCGGGCCCTGTCGGGCCCTGTCGGGCTCTGTCGGGCTCTGTCGGGCTCCACTGGGCCCTGTCGGGCCCTGTCGGGCCCTGTCGGGCTCTGTCGGGCTCTACTGGGCCCTGTCGGGCCCTGTCGGGCTCTGTCGGGCTCTGTCGAGCTCTACTGGGCTCTGTCGGGCTCTGTCGGGCCCTGTCGGGCTCTGTCGGGCCCTGTCGGGCCCTGTCGGGCTCTGTCGGGCTCTGTCGGGCTCTGTCGGGCCCTGTCCGGCTCTGTCGGGCTCTGTCGGGCTCTACTGGGCTCTACTGTTCCCTGTGGGGCCCTGTCGGGCTCTGTCGGGCTCTGTCGGGCCCTGTCGGGCCCTGTCGGGCTCTGTCGGGCTCTGTCGGGCTCTGTCCGGCTCTACTGGGCTCTGTCGGGCTCTGTCGGGTTCTGTCGGGCTCTGTCGGGCTCTGTCGGGCCCTGTCGGGCCCTGTCGGGCTCTGTCGGGCTCTGTCGGGTTCTGTCGGGCTCTGTCGGGCCCTGTCGGGCTCTGTCGGGCTCTACTGGGCCCTGTCGGGCTCTGTCGGGCCCTGTCGGGCTCTGTCGGGCTCTGTCGGGCTCTGTCGGGCTCTACTGGGCTCTACTGTTCCCTGTCGGGCCCTGTCGGGCTCTGTCGGGCCCTGTCGGGCTCTGTCGGGCACTACTGGGCCCTGTCGGGCTCTGTCGGGCTCTGTCGGTTTCTGTCGGGCTCTGTCGGGCACTACTGGGCTCTGTCGGGCTCTGTCGGGCTCTGTCGGGCTCTGTCGGGCTCTGTCGGGCTCTGTCGGGCACTACTGGGCTCTGTCGGGCTCTGTCGGGCCCTGTCGGGCCCTGTCGGGCTCTGTCGGGCTCTGTCGAGCTCTACTGGGCTCTGTCGGGCTCTGTCGGGCTCTACTGGGCCCTGTCGGGCTCTGTCGGGCTCTGTCGGGCTCTGTCGGGCTCTGGCGGGCTCTGTCGGGCTCTGTCGGGCTCTACTGGGCCCTGTCGGGCCCTGTCGGGCTCTGTCGGGCTCTGTCGGGCTCTGGCGGGCTCTGTCGGGCTCTGTCGGGCTCTACTGGGCCCTGTCGGGCTCTGTCGGGCTCTGTCGGGCTCTGTCGGGCCCTGTCCGGCTCTATCGGGCTCTGTCGGGCTCTGTCGGGCCCTGTCGGGCTCTGTCGGGCCCTGTCGGGCCCTGTCGGGCTTTCTCAGGCTCTGTCGGGCTCTGTCGGGCTCTGGCGGGCTCTACTGGGCCCTGTTGGGCTCTGTCGGGCTCTGTCGGGCCCTGTCGGGCTCTGTCGGGCTCTGTCGGGCCCTGTCGGGCTCTGTCGGGCCCTGTCGGGCCCTGTCGGGCTCTGTCGGGCCCTGTCGGGCTCTGTCGGGCTCTGTCGGGCTCTACTGGGCTCTGTCGGGCTCTGTCGGGCTCTGTCGGGCTCTGTCGGGCCCTGTTGGGCTCTGTCGGGCTCTACTGGGCCCTGTCGGGCCCTGTCGGGCTCTGTCGGGCTCTGTCGGGCCCTGTCGGGCTCTATCGGGCTCTGTCGGGCTCTGTCGGGCTCTACTGGGCCCTGTCGGGCGCTGTCGGGCTCTGTCGGGCTCTGTCGGGCTCTGTCGGGCCCTGTCGGGCTCTGTCGGGCTCTACTGGGCCCTGTCGGGTTCTCTCGGGCTCTGTCGGGCTCTGTCGGGCTCTGTCGGGCTCTACTGGGCCCTGTCGGGCCCTGTCGGGCTCTGTCGGGCTCTGTCGGGCTCTGTCGGGCTCTACTGGGCCCTGTCGGGCCCTGTTGGGCTCTGTCGTACCCTGTCGGGCCCTGTCGGGCTCTGTCGGGCCCTGTCGGGCTCTGTTGGGCCCTGTCGGGCCCTGTCGGGCTCTGTCGGGCTCTGTCGGGCCCTGTCGGGCTCTGTCGGGCTCTGTCGGGCTCTGTCGGGCTCTACTGGGCCCTGTCGGGCCCTGTCGGGCCCTGTCGGGCTCTGTCGGGCTCTGTCGGGCTCTACTGGGCTCTGTCGGGCCCTGTCGGGCCCTGTCGGGCCCTGTCGGGCTCTGTCGGGCTCTGTCGGGCTCTACTGGGCCCTGTCGGGCTCTGTCGGGCTCTGTCGGGCCCTGTCGGGCCCTGTCGGGCTCTGTCGGGCTCTGTCGGGCTCTGTCGGGCTCTACTGGGCTCTGTCGGGCTCTGTTGGGCTCTGTCGGGCTCTGTCGGGCTCTACTGGGCTTTGTCGGGCTCTTTCGGGCTCTGTGGGGCCCTGTAGGGCTCTGTCGGGCTCTGTCGGGCTCTGTCGGGCCCTGTCGGGCCCTGTCGGGCTCTGTCGGGCTCTGTCGGGCCCTGTCGGGCTCTGTCGGGCTCTGTCGGTCTCTGTCGGGCTCTACTGGGCCCTGTCGGGCTCTGTCGGGCTCTGTCGGGCTCTGTCGGGCCCTGTCGGGCTCTGTCGGGCTCTGTCGGGCTCTGTCGGGCTCTACTGGGCCCTGTCGGGCCCTGTCGGGCCCTGTCGGGCTCTGTCGGGCTCTGTCGGGCTCTACTGGGCTCTGTCGGGCCCTGTCGGGCCCTGTCGGGCCCTGTCGGGCTCTGTCGGGCTCTGTCGGGCTCTACTGGGCCCTGTCGGGCTCTGTCGGGCTCTGTCGGGCCCTGTCGGGCCCTGTCGGGCTCTGTCGGGCTCTGTCGGGCTCTGTCGGGCTCTACTGGGCTCTGTCGGGCTCTGTTGGGCTCTGTCGGGCTCTGTCGGGCTCTACTGGGCTTTGTCGGGCTCTTTCGGGCTCTGTGGGGCCCTGTAGGGCTCTGTCGGGCTCTGTCGGGCTCTGTCGGGCCCTGTCGGGCCCTGTCGGGCTCTGTCGGGCTCTGTCGGGCCCTGTCGGGCTCTGTCGGGCTCTGTCGGTCTCTGTCGGGCTCTACTGGGCCCTGTCGGGCTCTGTCGGGCTCTGTCGGGCCCTGTCGGGCTCTGTCGGGCTCTACTGGGCCCTGTCGGGCCCTGTCGGGCCCTGTCGGGCTCTGTCGGGCTCTGTCGGGCTCTGTCGGGCTCTACTGGGCTCTACTGGGCTCTGTCGGGCTCTACTGGGCCCTGTCGGGCTCTGTCGGGCTCTGTCGGGCTCTGTCGGGCCCTGTCGGGCTCTGTCGGGCTCTGTCGTGCCCTGTCGGGCTCTGTCGGGCTCTGTCGGGCCCTGTCGGGCTCTGTCGTGCCCTGTCGGGCTCTGTCGGGCCCTGTCGGGCCCTGTCGGGCTCTGTCGGGCTCTGTCGGGCCCTGTCGGGCTCTGTCGGGCTCTGTCGGGCTCTATCGGGCTCTACTGGGCCCTGTCGGGCCCTGTCGGGCTCTGTCGGGCTCTGTCGGGCTCTACTGGGCCCTGTCGGGCTCTGTCGGACTCTGTCGGGCCCTGTCGGGCCCTGTCAGGCTCTGTCGGGCTCTGTCGGGCTCTAATGGGCCCTGTCGGGCCTTGTCGGGCCCTGTCGGGCTCTACTGGGCTCTACTGGGCTCTGTCGGGCTCTTTCGGGCTCTACTGGGCCCTGTCGGGCCCTGTCGGGCCCTGTCGGGCTCTGTCGGGCTCTGTCGGGCCCTGTCGGGCTCTGTCGGGCTCTGTCGGGCTCTGTCGGGCTCTACTGGGCTCTACTGGGCTCTGTCGGGCTCTGTCGGGCTCTGTCGGGCTCTACTGGGCCCTGTCAGGCTCTGTCGGGCTCTGTCGGGCTCTGTCGGGCCCTGTCGGGCCCTGTCGGGCTCTGTCGGGCTCTGTCGGGCTCTGTCGGGCCCTGTCGGGCTCTGTCGGGCTCTGTCGGGCCCTGTCGTGCTCTGTCGGGCTCTGTCGGGCTCTGTCGGGCTCTACTGGGCCCTGTCGGGCTCTGTCGGGCTCTGTCGGGCTCTGTCGGGCTCTACTGGGCCCTGTCAGGCCCTGTCGGGCTCTGTCGTACCCTGTCGGGCCCTGTCGGGCTCTGTCGGGCCCTGTCGGGCTCTGTCGGGCTCTGTCGGGCCCTGTCGGGCTCTGTCGGGCTCTGTCGGGCTCTGTCGGGCTCTACTGGGCCCTGTCGGGCTCTTTCGGGCTCTGTGGGGCCCTGTAGGGCTCTGTCGGGCTCTGTCGGGCCCTGTCGGGCTCTGTCGGGCCCTGTCGGGCTCTGTCGGGCTCTGTCGGGCTCTGTCGGGCTCTTTCGGGCTCTGTGGGGCCCTGTAGGGCTCTGTCGGGCTCTGTCGGGCCCTGTCGGGCTCTGTCGGGCTCTACTGGGCTCTGTCGGGCTCTTTCGGGCTCTGTGGGGCCCTGTAGGGCTCTGTCGGGCTCTGTCGGGCCCTGTCGGGCTCTGTCGGGCCCTGTCGGGCTCTGTCGGGCTCTGTCGGGCTCTGTCGGGCCCTGTCGGGCTCTGTCGGGCTCTGTCGGGCTCTGTCGGGCTCTACTGGGCCCTGTCGGGCTCTGTCGGGCCCTGTCGGGCCCTGTCGGGCTCTGTCGGGCCCTGTCGGGCTCTGTCGGGCTCTACTGGGCCCTGTCGGGCTCTGTCGGGCCCTGTCGGGCCCTGTCGGGCTCTGTCGGGCCCTGTCGGGCTCTGTCGGGCTCTGTCGGGCCCTGTCGGGCTCTGTCGGGCCCTGTCGGGCTCTGTCGGGCTCTACTGGGCCCTGTCGGGCCCTGTCGGGCCCTGTCGGGCTCTGTCGGGCTCTACTGGGCTCTACTGGGCTCTGTCGGGCTCTACTGGGCCCTGTCGGGCTCTGTCAGGCTCTGTCGGGCTCTGTCGGGCCCTGTCGGGCTCTGTCGGGCTCTGTCGTGCCCTGTCGGGCTCTGTCGGGCCCTGTCGGGCCCTGTCGGGCTCTATCGGGCCCTGTCGGGCTCTGTCGGGCCCTGTCGTGCCCTGTCGGGCTCTGTCGGGCTCTGTCGGGCCCTGTCGGGCTCTGTCGGGCTCTGTCGGGCTCTATCGGGCTCTACTGGGCCCTGTCGGGCCCTGTCGGGCTCTGTCGGGCTCTGTCGGGCTCTACTGGGCCCTGTCGGGCTCTTTCGGACTCTGTCGGGCCCTGTCGGGCCCTGTCGGGCTCTGTCGGGCTCTACTGGGCCCTGTCGGGCTCTGTCGGGCTCTGTCGGGCTCTGTCGGGCCCTGTCGGGCCCTGTCGGGCTCTGTCGGGCTCTGTCGGGCTCTGTCGGGCTCTACTGGGCTCTGTCGGGCTCTGTTGGGCTCTGTCGGGCTCTGTCGGGCTCTACTGGGCTTTGTCGGGCTCTTTCGGGCTCTGTGGGGCCCTGTAGGGCTCTGTCGGGCTCTGTCGGGCTCTGTCGGGCCCTGTCGGGCCCTGTCGGGCTCTGTCGGGCTCTGTCGGGCCCTGTCGGGCTCTGTCGGGCTCTGTCGGTCTCTGTCGGGCTCTACTGGGCCCTGTCGGGCTCTGTCGGGCTCTGTCGGGCCCTGTCGGGCTCTGTCGGGCTCTGTCGGGCCCTGTCGGGCTCTGTCGGGCTCTACTGGGCCCTGTCGGGCCCTGTCGGGCCCTGTCGGGCTCTGTCGGGCTCTGTCGGGCTCTGTCGGGCTCTACTGGGCTCTACTGGGCTCTGTCGGGCTCTACTGGGCCCTGTCGGGCTCTGTCGGGCTCTGTCGGGCTCTGTCGGGCCCTGTCGGGCTCTGTCGGGCTCTGTCGTGCCCTGTCGGGCTCTGTCGGGCTCTGTCGGGCCCTGTCGGGCTCTGTCGTGCCCTGTCGGGCTCTGTCGGGCCCTGTCGGGCCCTGTCGGGCTCTGTCGGGCTCTGTCGGGCCCTGTCGGGCTCTGTCGGGCTCTGTCGGGCTCTATCGGGCTCTACTGGGCCCTGTCGGGCCCTGTCGGGCCCTGTCGGGCCCTGTCGGGCTCTGTCGGGCTCTGTCGGGCTCTACTGGGCCCTGTCGGGCTCTGTCGGACTCTGTCGGGCCCTGTCGGGCTCTAATGGGCCCTGTCGGGCCTTGTCGGGCCCTGTCGGGCTCTACTGGGCTCTACTGGGCTCTGTCGGGCTCTTTCGGGCTCTACTGGGCCCTGTCGGGCCCTGTCGGGCCCTGTCGGGCTCTGTCGGGCTCTGTCGGGCCCTGTCGGGCTCTGTCGGGCTCTGTCGGGCTCTGTCGGGCTCTACTGGGCTCTACTGGGCTCTGTCGGGCTCTGTCGGGCTCTGTCGGGCTCTACTGGGCCCTGTCGGGCTCTGTCGGGCTCTGTCGGGCCCTGTCGGGCTCTGTCGGGCTCTGTCGGGCCCTGTCGTGCTCTGTCGGGCTCTGTCGGGCTCTGTCGGGCTCTACTGGGCCCTGTCGGGCTCTGTCGGGCTCTGTCGGGCTCTGTCGGGCCCTGTTGGGCTCTGTCGGGCTCTACTGGGCCCTGTCGGGCTCTGTCGGGCTCTGTCGGGCCCTGTCGGGCTCTGTCGGGCTCTGTCGGGCCCTGTCGGGCCCTGTCGGGCGCTGTCGGGCTCTGTCGGGCTCTGTCGGGCTCTGTCGGGCCCTGTCGGGCTCTGTCGGGCTCTGTCGGGCTCTGTCGGGCTCTGTCGGGCTCTGTCGGGCTGTGTCGGGCTCTGTCGGGCTCTACTGGGCTCTACTGGGCTTTGTCGGGCTCTGTCGGGCTCTGTCGGGCTCTACTGGGCCCTGTCGGGCTCTGTCGGGCTCTGTCGGGCTCTGTCGGGCTCTACTGGGCCCTGTCAGGCCCTGTCGGGCTCTGTCGTACCCTGTCGGGCCCTGTCGGGCTCTGTCGGGCCCTGTCGGGCTCTGTCGGGCTCTGTCGGGCCCTGTCGGGCTCTGTCGGGCTCTGTCGGGCTCTGTCGGGCTCTACTGGGCCCTGTCGGGCCCTGTCGGGCCCTGTCGGGCTCTGTCGGGCTCTGTCGGGCTCTGTCGGGCTCTACTGGGCTCTGTCGGGCTCTTTCGGGCTCTGTGGGGCCCTGTAGGGCTCTGTCGGGCTCTGTCGGGCCCTGTCGGGCTCTGTCGGGCCCTGTCGGGCTCTGTCGGGCTCTGTCGGGCTCTGTCGGGCCCTGTCGGGCTCTGTCGGGCTCTGTCGGGCTCTGTCGGGCTCTACTGGTCCCTGTCGGGCTCTGTCGGGCCCTGTCGGGCTCTGTCGGGCTCTGTCGGGCCCTGTCGGGCCCTGTCGGGCCCTGTCGGGCTCTGTCGGGCTCTACTGGGCTCTACTGGGCTCTGTCGGGCTCTACTGGGCCCTGTCGGGCTCTGTCAGGCTCTGTCGGGCTCTGTCGGGCCCTGTCGGGCTCTGTCGGGCTCTGTCGTGCCCTGTCGGGCTCTGTCGGGCCCTGTCGGGCCCTGTCGGGCTCTATCGGGCCCTGTCGGGCTCTGTCGGGCCCTGTCGTGCCCTGTCGGGCTCTGTCGGGCTCTGTCGGGCCCTGTCGGGCTCTGTCGGGCTCTGTCGGGCTCTATCGGGCTCTACTGGGCCCTGTCGGGCCCTGTCGGGCCCTGTCGGGCCCTGTCGGGCTCTGTCGGGCTCTGTCGGGCTCTACTGGGCTCTACTGGGCTCTGTCGGGCTCTACTGGGCCCTGTCGGGCTCTGTCAGGCTCTGTCGGGCTCTGTCGGGCCCTGTCGGGCTCTGTCGGGCTCTGTCGTGCCCTGTCGGGCTCTGTCGGGCCCTGTCGGGCCCTGTCGGGCTCTATCGGGCCCTGTCGGGCTCTGTCGGGCCCTGTCGTGCCCTGTCGGGCTCTGTCGGGCTCTGTCGGGCCCTGTCGGGCTCTGTCGGGCTCTGTCGGGCTCTATCGGGCTCTACTGGGCCCTGTCGGGCCCTGTCGGGCCCTGTCGGGCCCTGTCGGGCTCTGTCGGGCTCTGTCGGGCTCTACTGGGCCCTGTCGGGCTCTTTCGGACTCTGTCGGGCCCTGTCGGGCCCTGTCGGGCTCTGTCAGGCTCTGTCGGGCTCTGTCGGGCTCTAATGGGCCCTGTCGGGCCTTGTCGGGCCCTGTCGGGCTCTAATGGGATCTACTGGGCTCTGTCGGGCTCTTTCGGGCTCTACTGGGCCCTGTCGGGCCCTGTCAGGCCCTGTCGGGCTCTGTCGGGCTCTGTCGGGCCCTGTCGGGCTCTGTCGGGCTCTGTCGGGCTCTGTCGGGCTCTACTGGGCTCTACTGGGCTCTGTCGGGCTCTGTCGGGCTCTACTGGGACCTGTCGGGCCCTGTCAGGCTCTATCGGGCTCTGTTGGGCTCTACTGGGCCCTGTCGGGCTCTGTCGGGCCCTGTCGGGCCCTGTCGGGCTCTGTCGGGCCCTGTCGGGCTCTGTCGGGCTCTGTCGGGCTCTGTCGGGCTCTACTGGGCTCTGTCGGGCTCTGTCGGGCTCTGTCGGGCTCTGTCGGGCTCTACTGGGCCCTGTCGGGCTCTGTCGGGCTCTGTCGGGCCCTGTCGGGCTCTGTCGGGCTCTGTCGGGCCCTGTCGTGCTCTGTCGGGCTCTGTCGGGCTCTGTCGGGCTCTGTCGGGCTCTACTGGGCCCTGTCGGGCTCTGTCGGGCTCTGTCGGGCCCTGTTGGGCTCTGTTGGGCTCTACTGGGCCCTGTCGGGCTCTGTCGGGCTCTATCGGGCTCTGTCGGGATCTACTGGGCCCTGTCGGGCTCTGTCGGGCTCTACTGGGCTCTGTCGGGCTCTGTCGGGCCCTGTCGGGCTCTGTCGGGCCCTGTCGGCCTCTTTCGGGCTCTGTCGGGCTCTGTCGGGCTCTACTGGGCTCTGTCGGGCTCTGTCGGGCTCTGTCGGGCTCTACTGGGCCCTGTCGGGCTCTGTCGGGCCCTGTCGGGCCCTGTCGGGCCCTGTCGGGCCCTGTCGGGCTCTGTCGGGCTCTGTCGGGCTCTGTCGGGCTCTACTGGGCTCTGTCGGGCTCTTTCGGGCTCTGTGGGGCCCTGTAGGGCTCTGTCGGGCTCTGTCGGGCCCTGTCGGGCTCTGTCGGGCCCTGTCGGGCTCTGTCGGGCTCTGTCGGGCTCTGTCGGGCCCTGTCGGGCTCTGTCGGGCTCTGTCGGGCTCTGTCGGGCTCTACTGGGCCCTGTCGGGCTCTGTCGGGCCCTGTCGGGCTCTGTCGGGCTCTAATGGGCCCTGTCGGGCCTTGTCGGGCCCTGTCGGGCTCTAATGGGCTCTACTGGGCCCTGTCGGGCTCTGTCGGGCCCTGTCGGGCCCTGTCGGGCTCTGTCGGGCCCTGTCGGGCTCTGTCGGGCTCTGTCGGGCTCTGTCGGGCTCTACTGGGCTCTGTCGGGCTCTGTCGGGCTCTGTCGGGCTCTGTCGGGCTCTACTGGGCCCTGTCGGGCTCTGTCGGGCTCTGTCGGGCCCTGTCGGGCTCTGTCGGGCTCTGTCGGGCCCTGTCGTGCTCTGTCGGGCTCTGTCGGGCTCTGTCGGGCTCTGTCGGGCTCTACTGGGCCCTGTCGGGCTCTGTCGGGCTCTGTCGGGCCCTGTTGGGCTCTGTTGGGCTCTACTGGGCCCTGTCGGGCTCTGTCGGGCTCTATCGGGCTCTGTCGGGCTCTACTGGGCCCTGTCGGGCTCTGTCGGGCCCTGTCGGGCTCTGTCGGGCTCTACTGGGCTCTGTCGGGCTCTGTCGGGCCCTGTCGGGCTCTGTCGGGCCCTGTCGGCCTCTTTCGGGCTCTGTCGGGCTCTGTCGGGCTCTACTGGGCTCTGTCGGGCTCTGTCGGGCTCTGTCGGGCTCTACTGGGCCCTGTCGGGCTCTGTCGGGCTCTGTCGGGCCCTGTCGGGCTCTGTCGGGCTCTGTCGGGCTCTGTCGGGCTCTACTGGGCCCTGTCGGGCTCTGTCGGGCTCTGTCGGGCTCTGTCGGGCCCTGTTGGGCTCTGTCGGGCTCTACTGGGCCCTGTCGGGCCCTGTCGGGCTCTGTCGGGCTCTGTCGGGCCCTGTCGGGCTCTGTCGGGCTCTGTCGGGCTCTGTCGGGCTCTACTGGGCCCTGTCGGGCGCTGTCGGGCTCTGTCGGGCTCTGTCGGGCTCTGTCGGGCCCTGTCGGGCTCTGTCGGGCTCTACTGGGCCCTGTCGGGTTCTGTCGGGCTCTGTCGGGCTCTGTCAGGCTCTACTGGGCCCTGTCGGGCTCTGTCGGGCTCTGTCGGGCCCTGTCGGGCTCTGTCGGGCTCTGTCGGGCTCTGTCGGGCCCTGTCGGGCTCTGTCGGGCCCTGTCGGGCTCTGTCGGGCTCTACTGGGCTCTACTGGGCTCTGTCGGGCCCTGTCGGGCTCTGTCGGGCTCTGTCGGGCTCTGTCGGGCTCTACTGGGCCCTGTCAGGCCATGTCGGGCTCTGTCGTACCCTGTCGGGCCCTGTCGGGCTCTGTCGGGCCCTGTCGGGCTCTGTCGGGCCCTGTCGGGCCCTGTCGGGCTCTGTCGGGCTCTGTCGGGCCCTGTCGGGCCCTGTCGGGCTCTGTCGGGCTCTGTCGGGCTCTACTGGGCTCTGTCGGGCTCTGTCGGGCTCTGTCGGGCTCTGTCGGGCTCTACTGGGCCCTGTCAGGCTCTTTCGGGCTCTGTGGGGCCCTGTCGGGCTCTGTCGGGCCCTGTCGGGCTCTGTCGGGCTCTGTCGGGCTCTACTGGGCCCTGTCGGGCTCTTTCGGGCTCTGTGGGGCCCTGTCGGGCTCTGTCAGGCTCTGTCGGGCTCTGTCGGGCTCTGTCGGGCTCTACTGGGCTCTGTCGGGCTCTGTCGTGCTCTGTCGGGCCCTGTCGGGCTCTGTCGGGCTCTGTCGGGCCCTGTCGGGCTCTGTCGGGCTCTACTGGGCCCTGTCGGGCCCTGTCGGGCCCTGTCGGGCTCTGTCGGGCTCTGTCGGGCTCTGTCGGGCTCTACTGGGCTCTACTGGGCTCTGTCGGGCTCTACTGGGCCCTGTCGGGCTCTGTCGGGCTCTGTCGGGCTCTGTCGGGCCCTGTCGGGCTCTGTCGGGCTCTGTCGTGCCCTGTCGGGCTCTGTCGGGCTCTGTCGGGCCCTGTCGTGCTCTATCGGGCCCTGTCGGGCTCTGTCGGGCCCTGTCGGGCCCTGTCGGGCTCTGTCGGGCTCTGTCGGGCCCTGTCGGGCTCTGTCGGGCTCTGTCGGGCTCTACTGGGCTCTACTGGGCCCTGTCGGGCCCTGTCGGGCTCTATCGGGCTCTGTCGGGCTCTACTGGGCCCTGTCGGGCTCTGTCGGGCCCTGTCGGGCTCTGTCGGGCCCTGTCGGGCCCTGTCGGGCTCTGTCGGACCCTGTCGGGCTCTGTCAGGCTCTGTCGGGCTCTACTGGGCTCTGTCGGGCTCTGTCGGGCTCTGTCGGGCTCTACTGGGCCCTGTCGGGCTCTGTCGGGCTCTGTCGGGCCCTGTCGGGCTCTGTCGGGCTCTGTCGGGCCCTGTCGGGCTCTGTCGGGCTCTGTCAGGCTCTGTCGGGCTCTGTCGGGCTCTGTCGGGCTCTACTGGGCCCTGTCGGGCTCTGTCGGGCTCTGTCGGGCCCTGTCGGGCCCTGTCGGGCTCTGTCAGGCTCTGTCGGGCTCTGTCGGGCTCTAATGGGCCCTGTCGGGCCCTGTCGGGCTCTGTCGGGCTCTGTCGGGCCCTGTCGGGCTCTGTCGGGCTCTGTCGGGCTCTGTCGGGCTCTACTGGGCTCTACTGGGCTCTGTCGGGCTCTGTCCGGCTCTACTGGGCCCTGTCGGGCCCTGTCGGGCCCTGTCGGGCTCTATCGGGCTCTGTCGGGCTCTACTGGGCCCTGTCGGGCTCTGTCGGGCCCTGTCGGGCTCTGTCGGGCTCTACTGGGCTCTGTCGGGCCCTGTCGGGCTCTGTCGGGCCCTGTCGGGCCCTGTCGGGCTCTGTCGGGCCCTGTCGGCCTCTGTCGGGCTCTGTCGGGCTCTGTCGGGCTCTACTGGGCTCTGTCGGGCTCTGTCGGGCTCTGTCGGGCTCTGTCGGGCTCTACTGGGCCCTGTCGGGCTCTGTCGGGTTCTGTCGGGCCCTGTCGGGCTCTGTCGGGCTCTGTCGGGCCCTGTCGGGCTCTGTCGGGCTCTGTCGGGCTCTACTGGGCCCTGTCGGGCTCTGTCGGGCTCTGTCGGGATCTGTCGGGCCCTGTTGGGCTCTGTCGGGCTCTACTGGGCCCTGTCGGGCCCTGTCGGGCTCTGTCGGGCTCTGTCGGGCCCTGTCGGGCTCTGTCGGGCTCTGTCGGGCTCTGTCGGGCTCTACTGGGCCCTGTCGGGCGCTGTCGGGCTCTGTCGGGCTCTGTCGGGCTCTGTCGGGCCCTGTCGGGCTCTGTCGGGCTCTACTGGGCCCTGTCGGGTTCTCTCGGGCTCTGTCGGGCTGTGTCGGGCTCTGTCGGGCTCTACTGGGCTCTACTGGGCTCTGTCGGGCTCTGTCGGGCTCTGTCGGGCTCTACTGGGCCCTGTCGGGCCCTGTCGGGCTCTGTCGGGCTCTGTCGGGCTCTGTCGGGCTCTACTGGGCCCTGTCGGCCCCCTGTCGGGCTCTGTCGTACCCTGTCGGGCCCTGTCGGGCTCTGTCGGGCCCTGTCGGGCTCTGTTGGGCCCTGTCGGGCCCTGTCGGGCTCTGTCGGGCTCTGTCGGGCCCTGTCGGG
This sequence comes from Caloenas nicobarica, assembly GCF_036013445.1. Lineage (NCBI taxonomy): Eukaryota > Metazoa > Chordata > Aves > Columbiformes > Columbidae > Caloenas > Caloenas nicobarica. Next base: position 135,531 of record NW_027017182.1, read on the forward strand.
CTCTGTCGGGCTCTGTCGGGCTCTGTCGGGCTCTACTGGGCCCTGTCGGGCCCTGTCGGGCCCTGTCGGGCTCTGTCGGGCTCTGTCGGGCTCTGTCGGGCCCTGTCGGGCTCTGTCGGGCTCTTTCGGGCTCTGTGGGGCCCTGTAGGGCTCTGTCGGGCTCAGTCGGGCCCTGTCGGGCTCTGTCGGGCCCTGTCGGGCCCTGTCGGGCTCTGTCGGGCTCTGTCGGGCCCTGTCGGGCTCTGTCGGGCTCTGTCGGGCTCTGTCGGGCTCTACTGGGCCCTGTCGGGCTCTGTCGGGCTCTGTCGGGCTCTGTCGGGCCCTGTCGGGCTCTGTCGGGCTCTGTCGGGCCCTGTCGGGCTCTGTCGGGCTCTACTGGGCCCTGTCGGGCCCTGTCGGGCCCTGTCGGGCTCTGTCGGGCTCTGTCGGGCTCTGTCAGGCTCTACTGGGCTCTACTGGGCTCTGTCGGGCTCTACTGGGCCCTGTCGGGCTCTGTCGGGCTCTGTCGGGCTCTGTCGGGCCCTGTCGGGCTCTGTCGGGCTCTGTCGTGCCCTGTCGGGCTCTGTCGGGCTCTGTCGGGCCCTGTCGGGCTCTATCTGGCCCTGTCGGGCTCTGTCGGGCCCTTTCGGGCCCTGTCGGGCTCTGTCGGGCCCTGTCGGGCTCTGTCGGGCTCTGTCGGGCTCTATCGGGCTCTACTGGGCCCTGTCGGGCCCTGTCGGGCCCTGTCGGGCCCTGTCGGGCTCTGTCGGGCTCTGTCGGGCTCTACTGGGCCCTGTCGGGCTCTGTCGGACTCTGTCGGGCCGTGTCGGGCCCTGTCGGGCTCTATCAGGATCTGTCGGGCTCTGTCGGGCTCTAATGGGCCCTGTCGGGCCTTGTAGGGCCCTGTCGGGCTCTACTGGGCTCTGTCGGGCTCTTTCGGGCTCTACTGGGCCCTGTCGGGCCCTGTCGGGCCCTGTCGGGCTCTGCCGGGCTCTGTCGGGCCCTGTCGGGCTCTGTCGGGCTCTGTCGGGCTCTGTCGGGCTCTACTGGGCTCTACTGGGCTCTGTCGGGCTCTGTCGTGCTCTGTCGGGCTCTACTGGTCTCTGACGGGCTCTGTCGGGCTCTGTCGGGCCCTGTCGGGCTCTGTCGGGCTCTGTCGGGCTCTGTCGGGCTCTACTGGGCCCTGTCGGGCTCTGTCGGGCTCTGTCGGGCTCTGTCGGGCCCTGTTGGGCTCTGTCGGGCTCTACTGGGCCCTGTCGGGCCCTGTCGGGCTCTGTCGGGCTCTGTCGGGCCCTGTCGGGCTCTGTCGGGCTCTGTCGGGCTCTGTCGGGCTCTACTGGGCCCTGTCGGGCGCTGTCGGGCTCTGTCGGGCTCTGTCGGGCTCTGTCGGACCCTGTCGGGCTCTGTCGGGCTCTACTGGGCCCTGTCGGGTTCTCTCGGGCTCTGTCGGGCTCTGTCGGGCTCTACTGGGCTCTACTGGGCTTTGTCGGGCTCTGTCGGGCTCTGTCGGGCTCTACTGGGCCCTGTCGGGCTCTGTCGGGCTCTGTCGGGCTCTGTCGGGCTCTGTCGGGCTCTGTCGGGCCCTGTCGGGCTCTGTCGTACCCTGTCGGGCCCTGTCGGGCTCTGTCGGGCCCTGTCGGGCCCTGTCGGGCCCTGTCGGGCTCTGTCGGGCTCTGTCGGGCCCTGTCGGGCTCTGTCGGGCTCTGTCGGGCCCTGTCGGGCTCTGTCGGGCTCTGTCGGGCTCTACTGGGTCCTGTCGGGCCCTGTCGGGCCCTGTCGGGCTCTGTCGGGCTCTGTCGGGCTCTGTCGGGCTCTACTGGGCTTTGTCGGGCTCTTTCGGGCTCTGTGGGGCCCTGTAGGGCTCTGTCGGGCTCTGTCAGGCCCTGTCGGGCTCTGTCGGGCCCTGTCGGGCCCTGTCGGGCTCTGTCGGGCTCTGTCGGGCCCTGTCGGGCTCTGTCGGGCTCTGTCGGGCTCTGTCGGGCTCTACTGGGCCCTGTCGGGCCCTGTCGGGCCCTGTCGGGCTCTGTCGGGCTCTGTCGGGCTCTGTCGGGCTCTACTGGGCTCTACTGGGCTCTGTCGGGCTCTACTGGGCCCTGTCGGGCTCTGTCAGGCTCTGTCGGGCTCTGTCGGGCCCTGTCGGGCTCTGTCGGGCTCTGTCGTGCCCTGTCGGGCTCTGTCGGGCTCTGTCGGGCCCTGTCGGGCTCTATCGGGCCCTGTCGGGCTCTGTCGGGCCCTGTCGGGCCCTGTCGGGCCCTGTCGGGCTCTGTCGGGCCCTGTCGGGCTCTGTCGGGCTCTGTCGGGCTCTATCGGGCTCTACTGGGCCCTGTCGGGCCCTGTCGGGCCCTGTCGTGCTCTGTCGGGCTCTGTCGGGCTCTACTGGGCCCTGTCGGGCTCTGTCGGACTCTGTCGGGCCCTGTCGGGCCCTGTCGGGCTCTGTCAGGCTCTGTCGGGCTCTGTCGGGCTCTAATGGGCCCTGTCGGGCCCTGTCAGGCCCTGTCGGGCTCTGTCGGGCTCCGTCGGGCTCTGTCGGGCTCTACTGGGCTCTACTGGGCTCTGTCGGGCTCTGTCGGGCTCTACTGGGCCCTGTCGGCCCCTGTCGGGCTCTATCGGGCTCTGTTGGGCTCTACTGGGCCCTGTCGGGCTCTGTCGGGCCCTGTCGGGCCCTGTCGGGCTCTGTCGGGCCCTGTCGGGCTCTGTCGGGCTCTGTCGGGCTCTGTCGGGCTCTACTGGGCCCTGTCGGGCTCTGTCGGGCTCTGTCGGGCCCTGTCGGGCTCTGTCGGGCTCTGTCGGGCCCTGTCGTGCTCTGTCGGGCTCTGTCGGGCTCTGTCGGGCTCTGTCGGGCTCTACTGGGCCCTGTCGGGCTCTGTCGGGCTCTGTCGGGCCCTGTGGGGCTCTGTTGGGCTCTGTCGGGCTCTGTCGGGCTCTGTCGGGCCCTGTCGGGCTCTGTTGGGCTCTGTCGGGCCCTGTCGGGCTCTACTGGGCCCTGTCGGGCGCTGTCGGGCTCTGTCGGGCTCTGTCGGGCTCTACTGGGCCCTGTCGGGCTCTGTCGGGCTCTGTCGGGCTCTGTCGGGCCCTGTCGGGCTCTGTCGGGCCCTGTCGGGCCCTGTCGGGCTCTGTCGGGCCCTGTCGGGCTCTGTCGGGCTCTGTCGGGCTCTGTCGGGCTCTACTGGGCCCTGTCGGGCTCTGTCGGGCTCTGTTGGGCCCTGTCGTGCTCTGTCGGGCTCTGTCGGGCTCTGTCGGGCTCTGTCGGGCTCTACTGGGCCCTGTCGGGCTCTGTCGGGCTCTGTCGGGCCCTGTGGGGCTCTGTTGGGCTCTGTCGGGCTCTGTCGGGCTCTGTCGGGCCCTGTCGGGCTCTGTTGGGCTCTGTCGGGCCCTGTCGGGCTCTACTGGGCCCTGTCGGGCGCTGTCGGGCTCTGTCGGGCTCTGTCGGGCTCTGTCGGGCCCTGTCGGGCTCTGTCGGGCTCTGTCGGGCTCTGTCGGGCTCTACTGGGCCCTGTCGGGTTCTGTCGGGCTCTGTCGGGCTCTGTCGGGCTCTACTGGGCCCTGTCGGGCTCTGTCGGGATCTGTCGGGCTCTGTCGGGCCCTGTCGGGCTCTGTCGGGCTCTGTCGGGCTCTGTCGGGCCCTCTCGGCTCTGTCGGGCTCTACTGGGCTCTGTCGGGCTCTGTCGGGCTCTACTGGGCCCTGTCGGGGCCTGTCGGGCCCTGACGGGCTCTGTCGGGCTCTACTGGGCTCTGTCGGGCTCTGTCGGGCCCTGTCGGGCTCTGTCGGGCTCTGTCGGGCTCTACTGGGCTCTGTCGGGCTCTGTCGGGCTCTGTCGGTCCCTGTCGGGCTCTGTCGGGCTCTGTCGGGCTCTGTCGGGCTCTACTGGGCCCTGTCGGGCTCTGTCGGGCTCTGTCGTGCTCTGTCGGGCCCTGTCGGGCTCTGTCGGGCTCTGTCGGGCTCTGTCGGGCTCTGGCGGGCTCTGTCGGGCTCTGTCGGGCTCTACTGGGCCCTGTCGGGCTCTGTCGGGCTCTGTTGGGCCCTGTCGTGCTCTGTCGGGCTCTGTCGGGCTCTGTCGGGCTCTGTCGGGCTCTACTGGGCCCTGTCGGGCTCTGTCGGGCTCTGTCGGGCCCTGTGGGGCTCTGTTGGGCTCTGTCGGGCTCTGTCGGGCTCTGTCGGGCCCTGTCGGGCTCTGTTGGGCTCTGTCGGGCCCTGTCGGGCTCTACTGGGCCCTGTCGGGCGCTGTCGGGCTCTGTCGGGCTCTGTCGGGCTCTGTCGGGCCCTGTCGGGCTCTGTCGGGCTCTGTCGGGCTCTGTCGGGCTCTACTGGGCCCTGTCGGGTTCTGTCGGGCTCTGTCGGGCTCTGTCGGGCTCTACTGGGCCCTGTCGGGCTCTGTCGGGATCTGTCGGGCTCTGTCGGGCCCTGTCGGGCTCTGTCGGGCTCTGTCGGGCTCTGTCGGGCCCTCTCGGCTCTGTCGGGCTCTACTGGGCTCTGTCGGGCTCTGTCGGGCTCTACTGGGCCCTGTCGGGGCCTGTCGGGCCCTGACGGGCTCTGTCGGGCTCTACTGGGCTCTGTCGGGCTCTGTCGGGCCCTGTCGGGCTCTGTCGGGCTCTGTCGGGCTCTACTGGGCTCTGTCGGGCTCTGTCGGGCTCTGTCGGTCCCTGTCGGGCTCTGTCGGGCTCTGTCGGGCTCTGTCGGGCTCTACTGGGCCCTGTCGGGCTCTGTCGGGCTCTGTCGTGCTCTGTCGGGCCCTGTCGGGCTCTGTCGGGCTCTGTCGGGCTCTGTCGGGCTCTGGCGGGCTCTGTCGGGCTCTGTCGGGCTCTACTGGGCCCTGTCGGGCCCTGTCGGGCTCTGTCGGGCTCTGTCGGGCTCTGGCGGGCTCTGTCGGGCTCTGTCGGGCTCTACTGGGCCCTGTCGGGCTCTGTCGGGCTCTGTCGGGCTCCGTCGGGCCCTGTCGGGCTCTGTCGGGCCCTGTCGGGCCCTGTCGGGCTTTCTCAGGCTCTGTCGGGCTCTGTCGGGCCCTGTCGGGCTCTGTCGGGCTCTGTCGGGCTCTGTCGGGCTCTGTCGGGTTCTACTGGGCCTTGTCGGGCCCTGTCGGGCTCTGTCGGGCCCTGTCGGGCTCTGTCGGGCTCTGTCGGGCTCTGTCGGGCTCTACTGGGCTCTACTGTTCCCTGTCGGGCCCTGTCGGGCTCTGTCGGGCCCTGTCGGGCTCTGTCGGGCTCTGTCGGGTTCTGTCGGGTTCTGTCGGGCTCTGTCGGGCCCTGTCGGGCCCTGTCGGGCTCTGTCGGGCTCTGTCGGGTTCTGTCGGGCTCTGTCGGGCCCTGTCGGGCTCTGTCGGGCTCTACTGGGCCCTGTCGGGCTCTGTCGGGCCCTGTCGGGCTCTGTCGGGCTCTGTCGGGCTCTGTCGGGCTCTACTGGGCTCTACTGTTCCCTGTCGGGCCCTGTCGGGCTCTGTCGGGCCCTGTCGGGCCCTCTCGGGCTCTGTCGGGCCCTGTCGGGCCCTGTCGGGCTCTGTCGGGCACTACTGGGCCCTGTCGGGCTCTGTCGGGCTCTGTCGGGCTCTGTCGGGCACTACTGGGCTCTGTCGGGCTCTGTCGGGCTCTGTCGGGCCCTGTCGGGCTCTGTCGGCTTCTGTCGGGCCCTGTCGGGCTCTGTCGGGCTCTTTCGGGCTCTGTCGGGCTCTGTCGGGCCCTGTCGGGCTCTGTCGGGCCCTGTCGGGCTCTGTCGGGCTCTGTCGGGCTCTGTCGGGCTCTACTGGGCCCTGTCGGGCTCTGTCGGGCTCTGTCGGGCTCTGTCGGGCCCTGTCGGGCTATGTCGGGCCATGTCGGGCCCTGTCGGGCTTTGTCAGGCTCTGTCGGGCTCTGTCGGGCTCTGTCGGGCTCTACTGGGCCCTGTCGGGCTCTGTCGGGCTCTGTCGGGCCCTGTCGGGCTCTGTCGGGCTCTGTCGGGCTCTGTCGGGCCCTGTCGGGCTCTGTCGGGCCCTGTCGGGCCCTGTCGGGCTCTGTCGGGCTCTGTAGGGCTCCACTGGGCCCTGTCGGGCCCTGTCGGGCCCTGTCGGGCTCTGTCGGGCTCTACTGGGCCCTGTCGGGCTCTGTCGGGCTCTGTCGGGCTCTGTCGGGCTCTACTGGGCTCTGTCGGGCTCTGTCGGGCTCTGTCGGGCTCTACTGGGCTAAACTGGGCCCTGTCGGGCTCTGTGGGGCTCTGTCGGGCTCTGTCGGGCTCTGTCGGGCTCTACTGGGCCCTGTCGAGCCCTGTCGGGCCCTGTCGGGCCCTGTCGGGCTCTGTCGGGCTCTGTCGAGCTCTACTGGGTTCTGTCGGGCTCTGTCGGGCCCTGTCGGGCTCTGTCGGGCCCTGTCGGGCCCTGTCGGGCTCTGTCGGGCTCTGTCGGGCTCTGTCGGGCCCTGTCCGGCTCTGTCGGGCTCTGTCGGGCTCTACTGTTCCCTGTGGGGCCCTGTCGGGCTCTGTCAGGCTCTGTCGGGCCCTGTCGGGCCCTGTCGGGCTCTGTCGGGCTCTGTCGGGCTCTGTCCGGCTCTACTGGGCTCTGTCGGACTCTGTCGGGTTCTGTCGGGCTCTGTCGGGCTCTGTCGGGCCCTGTCGGGCTCTGTCGGGCCCTGTCGGGCTCTGTCGGGCTCTGTCGGGCTCTGTCGGGCTCTACTGGGCTCTACTGTTCCCTGTCGGGCCCTGTCGGGCTCTGTCGGGCCCTGTCGGGCCCTCTCGGGCTCTGTCGGGCTCTGTCGGGCCCTGTCGGGCTCTGTCGGGCACTACTGGGCCCTGTCGGGCTCTGTCGGGCTCTGTCGGGCTCTACTGGGCTCTGTCGGGCACTACTGGGCTCTGTCGGGCTCTGTCGGGCTCTGTCGGGCCCTGTCGGGCTCTGTCGGCTTCTGTCGGGCCCTGTCGGGCTCTGTCGGGCTCTGTCGGGCCCTGTCGGGCTCTGTCGGGCTCTGTCGGGCTCTGTCGGGCTCTACTGGGCCCTGTCGGGCCCTGTCGGGCCCTGTCGGGCTCTGTCGGGCTCTACTGGGCCCTGTCGGGCTCTGTCGGGCCCTGTCGGGCTCTGTCGGGCTCTGTCGGGCTCTGTCGGGCTCTACTGGTCTCTGACGGGCTCTGTCGGGCCCTGTCGGGCCCTGTCGGGCTCTGTCGGGCTCTGTCGGGCTCTACTGGGCCCTGTCTAGCCCTGTCGGGCCCTGTCGGGCCCTGTCGGGCTCTGTCGGGCTCTGTCGAGCTCTACTGGGCTCTGTCGGGCTCTGTCGGGCTCTACTGGGCCCTGTCGGGCCCTGTCGGGCTCTGTCGGGCTCTGGCGGGCTCTGGCGGGCTCTGTCGGGCTCTGTCGGGCTCTACTGGGCCCTGTCGGGCTCTGTCGGGCTCTGTCGGGCTCTGTCGGGCCCTGTCCGGCTCTATCGGGCTCTGTCGGGCTCTGTCGGGCCCTGTCGGGCTCTGTCGGGCCCTGTCGGGCCCTGTCGGGCTTTCTCAGGCTCTGTCGGGCTCTGTCGGGCTCTGTCGGGCTCTACTGGGCCCTGTTGGGCTCTGTCGGGCTCTGTCGGGCCGTGTCGGGCTCTGTCGGGCTCTGTCGGGCCCTGTCGGGCTCTGTCGGGCCCTGTCGGGCCCTGTCGGGCTCTGTCGGGCTCTGTCGGGCTCTGTCGGGTTCTACTGGGCCTTGTCGGGCCCTGTCGGGCCCTGTCGGGCTCTGTCGGGCTCTGTCGGGCTCTGTCGGGCTCTACTGGGCTCTACTGTTCCCTGTCGGGCCCTGTCGGGCTCTGTCGGGCCCTGTCGGGCTCTGTCGGGCTCTGTCGGGCCCTGTCGGGCCCTGTCGGGGTCTGTCGGGCTCTGTCGCGCTCTGTCCGGCTCTACTGGGCTCTGTCGGGCTCTGTCGGGTTCTGTCGGGCCCTGTCGGGCCCTGTCGGGCCCTGTCGGGCTCTGTCGGGCTCTGTCGGGTTCTGTCGGGCTCTGTCGGGCTCTACTGGGCTAAACTGGGCCCTGTCGGGCTCTGTGGGGCTCTGTCGGGCTCTGTCGGGCTCTGTCGGGCTCTACTGGACCCTGTCGAGCCCTGTCGGGCCCTGTCGGGCTCTGTCGGGCTCTGTCGGGCTCTGTCGAGCTCTACTGGGCTCTGTCGGGCTCTGTCGGGCCCTGTCGGGCTCTGTCGGGCCCTGTCGGGCCCTGTCGGGCTCTGTCGGGCTCTGTCGGGCTCTGTCGGGCCCTGTCCGGCTCTGTCGGGCTCTGTCGGGCTCTGTCGGGCCCTGTCGGACTCTGTCGGGCTCTGTCGGGCCCTGTCGGACTTTGTCGGGCTCTGTCGGGCTCTGTCGGGTTCTGTCGGGCTCTACTGGGCCCTGTCGGGCTCTGTCGGGCTCTGTCGGGCCCTGTCGGGCCCTGTCGGGCTCTGTCGGGCCCTGTCGGGCTCTGTCGGGCTCTGTCGGGCTCTGTCGGGCTCTACTGGGCCCTGTCGGGCTCTGTCGGGCTCTGTCGGGCCCTGTCGGGCTCTGTTGGCCCTGTCGGGCCCTGTCGGGCTCTGTCAGGCTCTGTCGGGCCCTGTCGGGCTCTGTCGGGCCCTGTCGGGCCCTGTCGGGCTCTGTCGGGCTCTACTGGGCTCTGTCGGGCTCTGTCGGGCCCTGTCGGGTCCTGTCGGGCCCTGTCAGGCTCTGTCGGGCTCTGTCGGGCTCTGTCGGACTCTACTGGGCTCTGTCGGGCTCTGTCGGGCCCTGTCGGGCTCTGTCGGGCTCTGTCGGGCTCTACTGGGCTCTGTCGGGCTCTGTCGGGCCCTGTAGGGCCCTGTCGGGCTCTGTCGGGCTCTGTCGGGCTCTACTGGGCCCTGTCGGGCCCTGTCGGGCTCTGTCGGGCTCTGTCGGGCTCTACTGGGCTCTGTCGGGCTCTGTCGGGCTCTGTCGGGCTCTGTCGGGCCCTGTCGGGCTCTACTGGGCTCTGTCGGGCTCTGTCGGGCTCTACTGGGCTCTGTCGGGCTCTGTCGGGCTCTGTCGGGCCCTGTCGGGCTCTGTCGGGCCCTGTCGGGCTCTGTCGGGCTCTGTCGGGCCCTGTCGGGCTCTGTCGGGCTCTGTCGGGATCTGTCGGGCTCTGTCGGGCTCTGTCGGGCTCTACTGGGCCCTGTCGGGCTCTGTCGGGCTCTGTCGGGCTCTGTCGGGCTCTACTGGGCTCTACTATTCCCTGTCGGGCCCTGTCGGGCTCTGTCGGGCCCTGTCGGGCTCTGTCGGGCTCTGTCGGGCCCTGTCGGGCCCTGTCGGGCTCTGTCGGGCTCTGTCGGGCTCTGTAGGGCTCTACTGGGCTCTGTCGGGCTCTGTCGGGTTCTGTCGGGCTCTGTCGGGCTCTGTCGGGCCCTGTCGGGCCCTGTCGGGCTCTGTCGGGCCCTGTCGGGTTCTGTCGGGCTCTGTCGGGCCCTGTCGGGCTCTGTCGGGCTCTGTCGGGCTCTGTCGGGCTCTACTGGGCTCTACTGTTCCCTGTCGGGCCCTGTCGGGCTCTGTCGGGCTCTGTCGGGCTCTGTCGGGCTCTACTGGGCCCTGTCGGGCTCTGTCGGGCTCTGTCGGGCTCTGTCGGGCCCTGTCGGGCCCTGTCGGGCTCTGTCGGGTTCTGTCGGGCCCTGTCGGGCTCTGTCGGGCTCTGTCGGGCCCTGTCGGGCTCTGTCGGGCTCTGTCGGGCTCTGTCGGGCTCTACTGGGCCCTGTCGGGCCCTGTCGGGCCCTGTCGGGCTCTGTCGGGCTCTACTGGGCCCTGTCGGGCTCTGTCGGGCCCTGTCGGGCTCTGTCGGGCTCTGTCGGGCTCTGTCGGGCTCTACTGTGCTCTGTCGGGCTCGGTCGGGCCCTGTCGGGCTCTGTCGGGCTCTGTCGGGCTCTGTCGGGCTCTGTCGGGCTCTACTGGTCTCTGACGGGCTCTGTCGGGCCCTGTCGGGCCCTGTCGGGCTCTGTCGGGCTCTGTCGGGCTCTACTGGGCCCTGTCTAGCCCTGTCGGGCCCTGTCGGGCCCTGTCGGGCTCTGTCGGGCTCTGTCGAGCTCTACTGGGCTCTGTCGGGCTCTGTCGGGCTCTACTGGGCTCTGTCGGGCTCTGTCGGGCTCTGTCGGGCTCTGGCGGGCTCTGTCGGGCTCTGTCGGGCTCTACTGGGCCCTGTCGGGCCCTGTCGGGCTCTCTCGGGCTCTGTCGGGCTCTGGCGGGCTCTGTCGGGCTCTGTTGGGCTCTACTGGGCCCTGTCGGGCTCTGTCGGGCTCTGTCGGGCTCTGTCGGGCCCTGTCCGGCTCTATCGGGCTCTGTCGGGCTCTGTCGGGCCCTGTCGGGCTCTGTCGTGCCCTGTCGGGCCCTGTCGGGCTTTCTCAGGCTCTGTCGGGCTCTGTCGGGCTCTGTCGGGCTCTACTGGGCCCTGTTGGGCTCTGTCGGGCTCTGTCGGGCTCTGTCGGGCTCTGTCGGGCTCAGTCGGGCCCTGTCGGGCTCTGTCGGGCCCTGTCGGGCCCTGTCGGGCTCTGTCGGGCTCTGTCGGGCTCTGTCGGGTTCTACTGGGCCTTGTCAGGCCCTGTCGGGCCCTGTCGGGCTCTGTCGGACTCTACTGGGCCCTGTAGGGCTCTGTCGGGCCCTGTCGGGCTCTGTCGGGCTCTGTCGGGCTCTGTCGGGCTCTACTGGGCTCTACTGTTCCCTGTGGGGCCCTGTCGGGCTCTGTCGGGCCCTGTCGGGCTCTGTCGGGCTCTGTCGGGCCCTGTCGGGCCCTGTCGGGCTCTGTCGGGCTCTGTCGGGCTCTGTCCGGCTCTGTCGGGCCCTGTCGGGCTCTGTCGGGCTCTACTGGGCCCTGTCAGGCTCTGTCGGGCCCTGTCGGGCTCTGTCGGGCTCTGTCGGGCTCTGTCGGGCTCTACTGGGCTCTACTGTTCCCTGTCGGGCCCTGTCGGGCTCTGTCGGGCCCTGTCGGGCCCTGTCGGGCTCTGTCGGGCTCTGTCGGGCCCTGTCGGGCTCTGTCGGGCACTACTGGGCCCTGTCGGGCTCTGTCGGGCTCTGTCGGGCTCTGTCGGGCTCTGTCGGGCACTACTGGGCTCTGTCGGGCTCTGTCGGGCTCTGTCGGGCCCTGTCGGGCTCTGTCGGCTACTGTCGGGCCCTGTCGGGCTCTGTCGGGCTCTGTCGGGCCCTGTCGGGCTCTGTCGGGCTCTGTCGGGCTCTGTCGGGCTCTACTGGGCCCTGTCGGGCCCTGTCGGGCCCTGTCGGGCTCTGTCGGGCTCTACTGTGCTCTGTCGGGCTCGGTCGGGCCCTGTCGGGCACTGTCGGGCTCTGTCGGGCTCTGTCGGGCTCTGTCGGGCTCTACTGGTCTCTGACGGGCTCTGTCGGGCCCTGTCGGGCCCTGTCGGGCTCTGTCGGGCTCTGTCGGGCTCTACTGGGCCCTGTCTAGCCCTGTCGGGCCCTGTCGGGCCCTGTCGGGCTCTGTCGGGCTCTGTCGAGCTCTACTGGGCTCTGTCGGGCTCTGTCGGGCTCTACTGGGCCCTGTCGGGCTCTGTCGGGCTCTGTCGGGCTCTGTCGGGCTCTGGCGGGCTCTGTCGGGCTCTGTCGGGCTCTACTGGGCCCTGTCGGGCCCTGTCGGGCTCTGTCGGGCTCTGTCGGGCTCTGGCGGGCTCTGTCGGGCTCTGTCGGGCTCTACTGGGCCCTGTCGGGCCCTGTCCGGCTCTATCGGGCTCTGTCGGGCTCTGTCGGGCCCTGTCGGGCTCTGTCGGGCCCTGTCGGGCCCTGTCGGGCTTTCTCAGGCTCTGTCGGGCTCTGTCGGGCCCTGTCGGGCTCTGTCGGGCTCTGTCGGGCCCTGTCGGGCTCTGTCGGGCCCTGTCGGGCCCTGTCGGGCTCTGTCGGGCTCTGTCGGGCTCTGTCGGGTTCTACTGGGCCTTGTCGGGCCCTGTCGGGCCCTGTCGGGCTCTGTCGGACTCTACTGGGCCCTGTAGGGCTCTGTCGGGCCCTGTCGGGCTCTGTCGGGCTCTGTCGGGCTCTGTCGGGCTCTACTGGGCTCTACTGTTCCCTGTCGGGCCCTGTCGGGCTCTGTCGGGCCCTGTCGGGCTCTGTCGGGCTCTGTCGGGCCCTGTCGGGCCCTGTCGGGCTCTGTCGGGCTCTGTCGGGCTCTGTCCGGCTCTACTGGGCTCTGTCGGGCTCTGTCGGGTTCTGTCGGGCTCTGTCGGGCTCTGTCGGGCCCTGTCGGGCCCTGTCGGGCTCTGTCGGGCTCTGTCGGGTTCCGTCGGGCTCTGTCGGGCCCTGTCGGGCTCTGTCGGGCTCTAATGGGCCCTGTCGGGCTCTGTCGGGCCCTGTCGGGCTCTGTCGGGCTCTGTCGGGCTCTGTCGGGCTCTACTGGGCTCTACTGTTCCCTGTCGGGCCCTGTCGGGCTCTGTCGGGCCCTGTCGGGCCCTCTCGGGCTCTGTCGGGCTCTGTCGGGCCCTGTCGGGCTCTGTCGGGCACTACTGGGCCCTGTCGGGCTCTGTCGGGCTCTGTCGGGCTCTGTCGGGCTCTGTCGGGCACTACTGGGCTCTGTCGGGCTCTGTCGGGCTCTGTCAGGCCCTGTCGGGCTCTGTCGGCTTCTGTCGGGCCCTATCGGGCTCTGTCGGGCTCTTTCGGGCTCTGTCGGGCTCTGTCGGGCTCTACTGGGCTCTGTCGGGCTCTGTCGGGCTCTGTCGGGCTCTGTTGGGCTCTACTGGGCCCTGTCGGGCTCTGTCGGGCTCTGTCGGGCTCTGTCGGGCCCTGTCGGGCTCTGTCGGGCCCTGTCGGGCTCTGTCGGGCTCTGTCGGGCTCTGTCGGGCTCTACTGGGCCCTGTCGGGCTCTGTCGGGCTCTGTCGGGCTCTGTCGGGCCCTGTCGGGCTATGTCGGGCCATGTCGGGCCCTGTCGGGCTTTGTCAGGCTCTGTCGGGCTCTGTCGGGCTCTGTCGGGCTCTACTGGGCCCTGTCGGGCTCTGTCGGGCTCTGTCGGGCCCTGTCGGGCTCTGTCGGGCTCTGTCGGGCTCTGTCGGGCCCTGTCGGGCTCTGTCGGGCCCTGTCGGGCCCTGTCGGGCTCTGTCGGGCTCTGTCGGGCTCCACTGGGCCCTGTCGGGCCCTGTCGGGGCCTGTCGGGCTCTGTCGGGCTCTACTGGGCCCTGTCGGGCTCTGTCGGGCTCTGTCGGGCTCTGTCGGGCTCTACTGGGCTCTGTCGGGCTCTGTCGGGCTCTGTCGGGCTCTACTGGGCTAAACTGGGCCCTGTCGGGCTCTGTGGGGCTCTGTCGGGCTCTGTCGGGCTCTGTCGGGCTCTACTGGGCCCTGTCGAGCCCTGTCGGGCCCTGTCGGGCCCTGTCGGGCTCTGTCGGGCTCTGTTGAGCTCTACTGGGCTCTGTCGGGCTCTGTCGGGCCTTGTCGGGCTCTGTCGGGCCCTGTCGGGCTCTGTCGGGCTCTGTCGGGCTCTGTCGGGCCCTGTCGGGCTCTGTCGGGCTCTACTGGGCCCTGTCGGGCTCTGTCGGGCTCTGTCGGGCTCTGTCGGGCTCTGTCGGGCTCTGTCGGGCCCTGTTGGGCCCTGTCGGGCTCTGTCGGGCTCTGTCGGGCTCTGTCCGGCTCTACTGGGCTCTGTCGGGCTCTGTCGGGTTCTGTCGGGCTCTGTCGGGCTCTGTCGGGCTCTGTCGGGCTCTGTCCGGCTCTACTGGGCCCTGTCGGGCTCTGTCGGGCTCTGTCGGGCTCTGTCGGGCTCTGTCGGGCCCTGTTGGGCCCTGTCGGGCTCTGTCGGGCTCTGTCGGGCTCTGTCCGGCTCTACTGGGCTCTGTCGGGCACTGTTGGGCTCTGTCGGGCTCTGTCGGGTTCTGTCGGGCTCTGTCGGGCCCTGTCGGGCTCTGTCGGGCTCTACTGGGCCCTGTCGGGCTCTGTCGGGCCCTGTCGGGCTCTGTCGGGCTCTGTCGGGCTCTGTCGGGCTCTACTGGGCTCTACTGTTCCCTGTCGGGCCCTGTCGGGCTCTGGCGGGCTCTGGCGGGCCCTCTCGGGCTCTGTCGGGCTCTGTCGGGCCCTGTCGGGCTCTGTCGGGCACTACTGGGCCCTGTCGGGCTCTGTCGGGCTCTGTCGGGCTCTGTCGGGCTCTGTCGGGCTCTGTCGGCTTCTGTCGGGCCCTGTCGGGCTCTGTCGGGCTCTGTCGGGCCCTGTCGGGCTCTGTCGGGCTCTGTCGGGCTCTGTCGGGCCCTGTCGGGCCCTGTCGGGCTCTGTCGGGCTCTGTCGGGCTCTGTAGGGCTCTACTGGGCTCTGTCGGGCTCTGTCGGGTTCTGTCGGGCTCTGTCGGGCTCTGTCGGGCCCTGTCGGGCCCTGTCGGGCTCTGTCGGGCCCTGTCGGGTTCTGTCGGGCTCTGTCGGGCCCTGTCGGGCTCTGTCGGGCTCTGTCGGGCTCTGTCGGGCTCTACTGGGCTCTACTGTTCCCTGTCGGGCCCTGTCGGGCTCTGTCGGGCTCTGTCGGGCTCTGTCGGGCTCTACTGGGCCCTGTCGGGCTCTGTCGGGCTCTGTCGGGCTCTGTCGGGCCCTGTCGGGCCCTGTCGGGCTCTGTCGGGCTCTGTCGGGCTCTGTAGGGCTCTACTGGGCTCTGTCGGGCTCTGTCGGGTTCTGTCGGGCTCTGTCGGGCTCTGTCGGGCCCTGTCGGGCCCTGTCGGGCTCTGTCGGGCCCTGTCGGGTTCTGTCGGGCTCTGTCGGGCCCTGTCGGGCTCTGTCGGGCTCTGTCGGGCTCTGTCGGGCTCTACTGGGCTCTACTGTTCCCTGTCGGGCCCTGTCGGGCTCTGTCGGGCTCTGTCGGGCTCTGTCGGGCTCTACTGGGCCCTGTCGGGCTCTGTCGGGCTCTGTCGGGCTCTGTCGGGCCCTGTCGGGCCCTGTCGGGCTCTGTCGGGTTCTGTCGGGCCCTGTCGGGCTCTGTCGGGCTCTGTCGGGCCCTGTCGGGCTCTGTCGGGCTCTGTCGGGCTCTGTCGGGCTCTACTGGGCCCTGTCGGGCCCTGTCGGGCCCTGTCGGGCTCTGTCGGGCTCTGTCGAGCTCTACTGGGCTCTGTCGGGCTCTGTCGGGCTCTACTGGGCTCTGTCGGGCTCTGTCGGGCTCTGTCGGGCTCTGGCGGGCTCTGTCGGGCTCTGTCGGGCTCTACTGGGCCCTGTCGGGCCCTGTCGGGCTCTCTCGGGCTCTGTCGGGCTCTGTCGGGCTCTGTCGGGCTCTGTCGGGCTCTACTGGGCCCTGTCGGGCTCTGTCGGGCTCTGTTGGGCTCTGTCGGGCCCTGTCCGGCTCTATCGGGCTCTGTCGGGCTCTGTCGTGCCCTGTCGGGCCCTGTCGGGCTTTCTCAGGCTCTGTCGGGCTCTGTCGGGCTCTGTCGGGCTCTACTGGGCCCTGTTGGGCTCTGTCGGGCTCTGTCGGGCTCTGTCGGGCTCTGTCGGGCTCAGTCGGGCCCTGTCGGGCTCTGTCGGGCCCTGTCGGGCCCTGTCGGGCTCTGTCGGGCTCTGTCGGGCTCTGTCGGGTTCTACTGGGCCTTGTCAGGCCCTGTCGGGCCCTGTCGGGCTCTGTCGGACTCTACTGGGCCCTGTAGGGCTCTGTCGGGCCCTGTCGGGCTCTGTCGGGCTCTGTCGGGCTCTGTCGGGCTCTACTGGGCTCTACTGTTCCCTGTGGGGCCCTGTCGGGCTCTGTCGGGCCCTGTCGGGCTCTGTCGGGCTCTGTCGGGCCCTGTCGGGCCCTGTCGGGCTCTGTCGGGCTCTGTCGGGGTCTGTCCGGCTCTGTCGGGCCCTGTCGGGCTCTGTCGGGCTCTACTGGGCCCTGTCAGGCTCTGTCGGGCCCTGTCGGGCTCTGTCGGGCTCTGTCGGGCTCTGTCGGGCTCTACTGGGCTCTACTGTTCCCTGTCGGGCCCTGTCGGGCTCTGTCGGGCCCTGTCGGGCCCTGTCGGGCTCTGTCGGGATCTGTCGGGCCCTGTCGGGCTCTGTCGGGCACTACTGGGCCCTGTCGGGCTCTGTCGGTCTCTGTCGGGCTCTGTCGGGCTCTGTCGGGCACTACTGGGCTCTGTCGGGCTCTGTCGGGCTCTGTCGGGCCCTGTCGGGCTCTGTCGGCTACTGTCGGGCCCTGTCGGGCTCTGTCGGGCTCTGTCGGGCCCTGTCGGGCTCTGTCGGGCTCTGTCGGGCTCTGTCGGGCTCTACTGGGCCCTGTCGGGCCCTGTCGGGCCCTGTCGGGCTCTGTCGGGCTCTACTGGGCCCTGTCGGGCTCTGTCGGGCCCTGTCGGGCTCTGTCGGGCTCTGTCGGGCTCTGTCGGGCTCTACTGTGCTCTGTCGGGCTCGGTCGGGCCCTGTCGGGCACTGTCGGGCTCTGTCGGGCTCTGTCGGGCTCTGTCGGGCTCTACTGGTCTCTGACGGGCTCTGTCGGGCCCTGTCGGGCCCTGTCGGGCTCTGTCGGGCTCTGTCGGGCTCTACTGGGCCCTGTCTAGCCCTGTCGGGCCCTGTCGGGCCCTGTCGGGCTCTGTCGGGCTCTGTCGAGCTCTACTGGGCTCTGTCGGGCTCTGTCGGGCTCTACTGGGCCCTGTCGGGCTCTGTCGGGCTCTGTCGGGCTCTGTCGGGCTCTGGCGGGCTCTGTCGGGCTCTGTCGGGCTCTACTGGGCCCTGTCGGGCCCTGTCGGGCTCTGTCGGGCTCTGTCGGGCTCTGTCGGGCTCTGTCGGGCTCTACTGGGCCCTGTCGGGCCCTGTCCGGCTCTATCGGGCTCTGTCGGGCTCTGTCGGGCCCTGTCGGGCTCTGTTGGGCCCTGTCGGGCCCTGTCGGGCTTTCTCAGGCTCTGTCGGGCTCTGTCGGGCCCTGTCGGGCTCTGTCGGGCTCTGTCGGGCCCTGTCGGGCTCTGTCGGGCCCTGTCGGGCCCTGTCGGGCTCTGTCGGGCTCTGTCGGGCTCTGTCGGGTTCTACTGGGCCTTGTCGGGCCCTGCCGGGCTCTGTCGGACTCTACTGGGCCCTGTAGGGCTCTGTCGGGCCCTGTCGGGCTCTGTCGGGCTCTGTCGGGCTCTGTCGGGCTCTACTGGGCTCTACTGTTCCCTGTCGGGCCCTGTCGGGCTCTGTCGGGCCCTGTCGGGCTCTGTCGGGCTCTGTCGGGCCCTGTCGGGCCCTGTCGGGCTCTGTCGGGCTCTGTCGGGCTCTGTCCGGCTCTACTGGGCTCTGTCGGGCTCTGTCGGGTTCTGTCGGGCTCTGTCGGGCTCTGTCGGGCCCTGTCGGGCCCTGTCGGGCTCTGTCGGGCTCTGTCGGGTTCTGTCGGGCTCTGTCGGGCCCTGTCGGGCTCTGTCGGGCTCTACTGGGCCCTGTCGGGCTCTGTCGGGCCCTGTCGGGCTCTGTCGGGCTCTGTCGGGCTCTGTCGGGCTCTACTGGGCTCTACTGTTCCCTGTCGGGCCCTGTCGGGCTCTGTCGGGCCCTGTCGGGCCCTCTCGGGCTCTGTCGGGCTCTGTCGGGCCCTGTCGGGCTCTGTCGGGCACTACTGGGCCCTGTCGGGCTCTGTCGGGCTCTGTCGGGCTCTGTCGGGCTCTGTCGGGCACTACTGGGCTCTGTCGGGCTCTGTCGGGCTCTGTCGGGCCCTGTCGGGCTCTGTCGGCTTCTGTCGGGCCCTATCGGGCTCTGTCGGGCTCTTTCGGGCTCTGTCGGGCTCTGTCGGGCTCTACTGGGCTCTGTCGGGCTCTGTCGGGCTCTGTCGGGCTCTGTTGGGCTCTACTGGGCCCTGTCGGGCTCTGTCGGGCTCTGTCGGGCTCTGTCGGGCCCTGTCGGGCTCTGTCGGGCCCTGTCGGGCTCTGTCGGGCTCTGTCGGGCTCTGTCGGGCTCTACTGGGCCCTGTCGGGCTCTGTCGGGCTCTGTCGGGCTCTGTCGGGCCCTGTCGGGCTATGTCGGGCCATGTCGGGCCCTGTCGGGCTTTGTCAGGCTCTGTCGGGCTCTGTCGGGCTCTGTCGGGCTCTACTGGGCCCTGTCGGGCTCTGTCGGGCTCTGTCGGGCTCTGTCGGGCCCTGTCGGGCTCTGTCGGGCCCTGTCGGGCCCTGTCGGGCTCTGTCGGGCTCTGTCGGGCTCCACTGGGCCCTGTCGGGCCCTGTCGGGGCCTGTCGGGCTCTGTCGGGCTCTACTGGGCCCTGTCGGGCTCTGTCGGGCTCTGTCGGGCTCTGTCGGGCTCTACTGGGCTCTGTCGGGCTCTGTCGGGCTCTGTCGGGCTCTACTGGGCTAAACTGGGCCCTGTCGGGCTCTGTGGGGCTCTGTCGGGCTCTGTCGGGCTCTGTCGGGCTCTACTGGGCCCTGTCGAGCCCTGTCGGGCCCTGTCGGGCCCTGTCGGGCTCTGTCGGGCTCTGTCGGGCTCTGTCGGGCCCTGTCGGGCTCTGTCGGGCTCTACTGGGCCCTGTCGGGCTCTGTCGGGCTCTGTCGGGCTCTGTCGGGCCCTGTTGGGCCCTGTCGGGCTCTGTCGGGCTCTGTCGGGCTCTGTCCGGCTCTACTGGGCTCTGTCGGGCTCTGTCGGGTTCTGTCGGGCTCTGTCGGGCTCTGTCGGGCTCTGTCGGGCTCTGTCCGGCTCTACTGGGCCCTGTCGGGCTCTGTCGGGCTCTGTCGGGCTCTGTCGGGCTCTGTCGGGCCCTGTTGGGCCCTGTCGGGCTCTGTCGGGCTCTGTCGGGCTCTGTCCGGCTCTACTGGGCTCTGTCGGGCCCTGTCGGGCTCTGTCGGGCTCTGTCGGGTTCTGTCGGGCTCTGTCGGGCCCTGTCGGGCTCTGTCGGGCTCTACTGGGCCCTGTCGGGCTCTGTCGGGCCCTGTCGGGCTCTGTCGGGCTCTGTCGGGCTCTGTCGGGCTCTACTGGGCTCTACTGTTCCCTGTCGGGCCCTGTCGGGCTCTGTCGGGCCCTGTCGGGCCCTCTCGGGCTCTGTCGGGCTCTGTCGGGCCCTGTCGGGCTCTGTCGGGCACTACTGGGCCCTGTCGGGCTCTGTCGGGCTCTGTCGGGCTCTGTCGGGCTCTGTCGGGCACTACTGGGCTCTGTCGGGCTCTGTCGGGCTCTGTCGGGCCCTGTCGGGCTCTGTCGGCTTCTGTCGGGCCCTGTCGGGCTCTGTCGGGCTCTGTCGGGCCCTGTCGGGCTCTGTCGGGCTCTGTCGGGCTCTGTCGGGCTCTACTGGGCCCTGTCGGGCCCTGTCGGGCCCTGTCGGGCTCTTTCGGGCTCTAACTGGGCCCTGTCGGGCTCTGGCGGGCCCTGTCGGGCTCTGTCGGGCTCTGTCGGGCTCTGTCGGGCTCTACTGGTCTCTGACGGGCTCTGTCGGGCCCTGTCGGGCCCTGTCGGGCTCTGTCGGGCTCTGTCGGGCTCTACTGGGCCCTGTCTAGCCCTGTCGGGCCCTGTCGGGCCCTGTCGGGCTCTGTCGGGCTCTGTCGAGCTCTACTGGGCTCTGTCGGGCTCTGTCGGGCTCTACTGGGCCCTGTCGGGCTCTGTCGGGCTCTGTCGGGCTCTGGCGGGCTCTGGCGGGCTCTGTCGGGCTCTGTCGGGCTCTACTGGGCCCTGTCGGGCCCTGTCGGGCTCTGTCGGGCTCTGTCGGGCTCTGGCGGGCTCTGTCGGGCTCTGTCGGGATCTACTGGGCCCTGTCGGGCTCTGTCGGGCTCTGTCGGGCTCTGTCGGGCCCTGTCCGGCTCTATCGGGCTCTGTCGGGCTCTGTCGGGCCCTGTCGGGCTCTGTCGGGCCCTGTCGGGCCCTGTCGGGCTTTCTCAGGCTCTGTCGGGCTCTGTCGGGCTCTGTCGGGCTCTGTCGGGCCCTGTCGGGCTCTGTCGGGCTCTGTCGGGCCCTGTCGGGCTCTGTCGGGCTCTGTCGGGCCCTGTCGGGCCCTGTTGGGCTCTGTCGGGCTCTGTCGGGCCCTGTCGGGCTCTGTCGGGCTCTGTCGGGCCCTGTCGGGCTCTGTCGGGCCCTGTCGGGCCCTGTCGGGCTCTGTCGGGCTCTGTCGGGCTCTGTCGGGTTCTACTGGGCCTTGTCGGGCCCTGTCGGGCCCTGTCGGGCTCTGTCGGACTCTACTGGGCACTGTAGGGCTCTGTCGGGCCCTGTCGGGCTCTGTCGGGCTCTGTCGGGCTCTGTCGGGCTCTACTGGGCTCTACTGTTCCCTGTCGGGCCCTGTCGGGCCCTGTCGGGCCCTGTCGGGCTCTGTCGGGCTCTGTCGGGCCCTGTCGGGCCCTGTCGGGCTCTGTCGGGCTCTGTCGGGCTCTGTCCGGCTCTACTGGGCTCTGTCGGGCTCTGTCGGGTTCTGTTGGGCTCTGTCGGGCTCTGTCGGCCCCTGTCGGGCCCTGTCGGGCTCTGTCGGGCTCTGTCGGGTTCTGTCGGGCTCTGTCGGGCCCTGTCGGGCTCTATCGGTCTCTACTGGGCCCTGTCGGGCTCTGTCGGGCCCTGTCGGGCTCTGTCGGGCTCTGTCGGGCTCTGTCGGGCTCTACTGGGCTCTACTGTTCCCTGTCGGGCCCTGTCCGGCTCTGTCGGGCCCTGTCGGGCCCTCTCGGGCTCTGTCGGGCTCTGTCGGGCCCTGTCGGGCTCTGTCGGGCACTACTGGGCCCTGTCGGGCTCTGTCGGGCTCTGTCGGGCTCTGTCGGGCTCTGTCGGGCACTACTGGGCTCTGTCGGGCTCTGTCGGGCTCTGTCGGGCCCTGTCGGGCTCTGTCGGCTTCTGTCGGGCCCTGTCGGGCTCTGTCGGGCTCTTTCGGGCTCTGTCGGGCTCTGTCGGGCTCTACTGGGCTCTGTCGGGCTCTGTCGGGCTCTGTCGGGCTCTGTTGGGCTCTACTGGGCCCTGTCGGGCTCTGTCGGGCTCTGTCGGGCTCTGTCGGGCCCTGTCGGGCTCTGTCGGGCCCTGTCGGGCTCTGTCGGGCTCTGTCGGGCTCTGTCGGGCTCTACTGGGCCCTGTCGGGCTCTGTCGGGCTCTGTCGGGCTCTGTCGGGCCCTGTCGGGCTCTGTCGGGCTCTGTCGGGCTCTACTGGGCTCTGTCGGGCTCTGTCGGGCTCTGTCGGGCCCTTTTGGGCTCTGTCGGGCCCTGTCAGGCTCTGTCGGGCTCTACTGAGCCCTGTCGGGCTTTGTCGGGCTCTGTCGGGCTCTGTCGGGCTCTTCTGGGCTCTACTGTTCCCTGTCGGGCCCTGTCGGGCTCTGTCGGGCCCTGTCGGGCTCTGTCGGGCTCTGTTGGGCCCTGTCGGGCTCTGTCGGGCTCTGTCGGGCTCTGTCGGGCTCTGTCGGGATCTACTGGGCTCTGTCGGGCTCTGTCGGGATCTGTCGGGCTCTGTCGGGCTCTGTCGGGCTCTACTGGGCCCTGTCGGGCTCTGTCGGGCTCTGTCGGGCTCTGTCGGGCTCTGTCGGGCCCTGTCGGGCTCTGTCGGGCTCTACTGGGCACTGTCGGGCCCTGTCGGGCCCTGTCGGGCTCTGTCGGGCCCTGTCGGGCCCTGTCGGGCTCTGTCGGGCTCTGTCGGGCTCTACTGGGCTCTGTCGGTCTCTGTCGGGCCCTGTCGGGCTCTGTCGGGCCCTGTCGGACTCTGTCGGGCTCTGTCGGGCTCTGTCAGGCTCTACTGGGCCCTGTCGGGCTCTGTCGGGCTCTGTCGAGCTCTGTCGGGCTCTACTGGGCTCTGTCGGGCTCTGTCGGGCCCTGTCGGGCTCTGTCGGGCCCTGTCGGGCTCTGTCGGGCTCTACTGGGCCCTGTCGGGCTCTGTCGGGCTCTGTCGGGCCCTGTCGGGCTTTGTCGGGCTCTGTCGGGCTCTGTCGGGCTCTGTCGGGCTCTACTGGGCCCTGTCGTGCCCTGTCGGGCCCTGTCGGGCTCTGTCGGGCTCTACTGGGCCCTGTCGGGCTCTGTCGGGCCCTGTCGGGCTCTGTCGGGCTCTGTCGGGCTCTGTCGGGCTCTACTGGGCTCTACTGTTCCCTGTCAGGCCCTGTCGGGCTCTGTCGGGCCCTGTCGGGCTCTGTCGGGCTCTGTCGGGCCCTGTCGGGCCCTGTCGGGCTCTGTCGGGCCCTGTCGGGCTCTGTCGGGCCCTGTCGGGCTCTGTCGGGCTCTGTCGGGCTCTGTCGGGCTCTGTCGGGCTCTGTCGGGCCCTGTCGGGCTCTGTCAGGCTCTGTCGGGCTCTACTGGGCTCTGTCGGGCTCTGTCGGGTTCTGTCGGGCTCTGTCGGGCTCTGTCGGGCTCTGTCGGGCCCTGTCGGGCTCTGTCGGGCTCTGTCGGGTTCTGTCGGGCTCTGTCGGGCCCTGTCGGGCTCTGTCGGGCTCTGTCGGGCTCTGTCGGGCTCTACTGGGCTCTACTGTTCCCTGTCGGGCCCTGTCGGGCTCTGTCGGGCCCTGTCGGGCTCTGTCGGGCTCTGTCGGGCTCTGTCGGGCTCTACTGGACCCTGTCGGGCTCTGTCGGGCTCTGTTGGGCTCTGTCGGGCTCTGTCGGGCTCTGTCGGGCCCTGTCGGGCCCTGTTGGGCTCTGTCGGGTTCTGTCGGGCACTGTCGGGCCCTGTCGGGCTCTGTCGGGGTCTGTCGGGCCCTGTCGGGCCCTGTCAGGCTCTGTCGGGCTCTGTCGGGCTCTGTCGGACTCTACTGGGCTCTGTCGGGCTCTGTCGGGCCCTGTCGGGCTCTGTCGGGCTCTGTCGGGCTCTACTGGGCTCTGTCGGGCTCTGTCGGGCCCTGTAGGGCCCTGTCGGGCTCTGTCGGGCTCTGTCGGGCTCTACTGGGCCCTGTCGGGCCCTGTCGGGCTCTGTCGGGCTCTGTCGGGCTCTACTGGGCTCTGTCGGGCTCTGTCGGGCTCTGTCGGGCTCTGTCGGGCCCTGTCGGGCTCTACTGGGCTCTGTCGGGCTCTGTCGGGCTCTACTGGGCTCTGTCGGGCTCTGTCGGGCTCTGTCGGGCCCTGTCGGGCTCTGTCGGGCCCTGTCGGGCTCTGTCGGGCTCTGTCGGGCCCTGTCGGGCTCTGTCGGGCTCTGTCGGGATCTGTCGGGCTCTGTCGGGCTCTGTCGGGCTCTACTGGGCCCTGTCGGGCTCTGTCGGGCTCTGTCGGGCTCTGTCGGGCTCTACTGGGCTCTACTATTCCCTGTCGGGCCCTGTCGGGCTCTGTCGGGCTCTGTCGGGCCCTGTCGGGCCCTGTCGGGCTCTGTCGGGCTCTGTCGGGCTCTGTAGGGCTCTACTGGGCTCTGTCGGGTTCTGTCGGGCTCTGTCGGGCTCTGTCGGGCCCTGTCGGGCTCTGTCGGGCTCTGTCGGGTTCTGTCGGGCTCTGTCGGGCCCTGTCGGGCTCTGTCGGGCTCTGTCGGGCTCTGTCGGGCTCTACTGGGCTCTACTGTTCCCTGTCGGGCCCTGTCGGGCTCTGTCGGGCTCTGTCGGGCTCTGTCGGGCTCTACTGGGCCCTGTCGGGCTCTGTCGGGCTCTGTCGGGCTCTGTCGGGCTCTGTCGGGCCCTGTCGGGCTCTGTCGGGTTCTGTCGGGCCCTGTCGGGCTCTGTCGGGCTCTGTCGGGCCCTGTCGGGCTCTGTCGGGCTCTGTCGGGCTCTGTCGGGCTCTACTGGGCCCTGTCGGGCCCTGTCGGGCCCTGTCGGGCTCTGTCGGGCTCTACTGGGCCCTGTCGGGCTCTCTCGGGCCCTGTCGGGCTCTGTCGGGCTCTGTCGGGCTCTGTCGGGCTCTACTGTGCTCTGTCGGGCTCGGTCGGGCCCTGTCGGGCTCTGTCGGGCTCTGTCGGGCTCTGTCGGGCTCTGTTGGGCTCTACTGGTCTCTGACGGGCTCTGTCGGGCCCTGTCGGGCCCTGTCGGGCTCTGTCGGGCTCTGTCGGGCTCTGTCGGGCCCTGTCGGGCTCTGTCGGGCTCTGTCGGGCTCTACTGGGCTCTGTCGGGCTCTGTCGGGCTCTGTCGGGCCCTTTTGGGCTCTGTCGGGCCCTGTCAGGCTCTGTCGGGCTCTACTGAGCCCTGTCGGGCTTTGTCGGGCTCTGTCGGGCTCTGTCGGGCTCTTCTGGGCTCTACTGTTCCCTGTCGGGCCCTGTCGGGCTCTGTCGGGCCCTGTCGGGCTCTGTCGGGCTCTGTTGGGCCCTGTCGGGCTCTGTCGGGCTCTGTCGGGCTCTGTCGGGCTCTGTCGGGATCTACTGGGCTCTGTCGGGCTCTGTCGGGATCTGTCGGGCTCTGTCGGGCTCTGTCGGGCTCTACTGGGCCCTGTCGGGCTCTGTCGGGCTCTGTCGGGCTCTGTCGGGCTCTGTCGGGCCCTGTCGGGCTCTGTCGGGCTCTACTGGGCACTGTCGGGCCCTGTCGGGCCCTGTCGGGCTCTGTCGGGCCCTGTCGGGCCCTGTCGGGCTCTGTCGGGCTCTGTCGGGCTCTACTGGGCTCTGTCGGTCTCTGTCGGGCCCTGTCGGGCTCTGTCGGGCCCTGTCGGACTCTGTCGGGCTCTGTCGGGCTCTGTCAGGCTCTACTGGGCCCTGTCGGGCTCTGTCGGGCTCTGTCGAGCTCTGTCGGGCTCTACTGGGCTCTGTCGGGCTCTGTCGGGCCCTGTCGGGCTCTGTCGGGCCCTGTCGGGCTCTGTCGGGCTCTACTGGGCCCTGTCGGGCTCTGTCGGGCTCTGTCGGGCCCTGTCGGGCTTTGTCGGGCTCTGTCGGGCTCTGTCGGGCTCTGTCGGGCTCTACTGGGCCCTGTCGTGCCCTGTCGGGCCCTGTCGGGCTCTGTCGGGCTCTACTGGGCCCTGTCGGGCTCTGTCGGGCCCTGTCGGGCTCTGTCGGGCTCTGTCGGGCTCTGTCGGGCTCTACTGGGCTCTACTGTTCCCTGTCAGGCCCTGTCGGGCTCTGTCGGGCCCTGTCGGGCTCTGTCGGGCTCTGTCGGGCCCTGTCGGGCCCTGTCGGGCTCTGTCGGGCCCTGTCGGGCTCTGTCGGGCCCTGTCGGGCTCTGTCGGGCTCTGTCGGGCTCTGTCGGGCCCTGTCGGGCTCTGTCAGGCTCTGTCGGGCTCTACTGGGCTCTGTCGGGCTCTGTCGGGTTCTGTCGGGCTCTGTCGGGCTCTGTCGGGCTCTGTCGGGCCCTGTCGGGCTCTGTCGGGCTCTGTCGGGTTCTGTCGGGCTCTGTCGGGCCCTGTCGGGCTCTGTCGGGCTCTGTCGGGCTCTGTCGGGCTCTACTGGGCTCTACTGTTCCCTGTCGGGCCCTGTCGGGCTCTGTCGGGCCCTGTCGGGCTCTGTCGGGCTCTGTCGGGCTCTGTCGGGCTCTACTGGACCCTGTCGGGCTCTGTCGGGCTCTGTTGGGCTCTGTCGGGCTCTGTCGGGCTCTGTCGGGCCCTGTCGGGCCCTGTTGGGCTCTGTCGGGTTCTGTCGGGCACTGTCGGGCCCTGTCGGGCTCTGTCGGGGTCTGTCGGGCTCTGTCGGGCCCTGTCGGGCTCTGTCGGGCTCTGTCGGGCCCTGTCGGGCTCTGTCGGGCTCTGTCGGGATCTGTCGGGCTCTGTCGGGCTCTGTCGGGCTCTACTGGGCCCTGTCGGGCTCTGTCGGGCTCTGTCGGGCTCTGTCGGGCTCTACTGGGCTCTACTATTCCCTGTCGGGCCCTGTCGGGCTCTGTCGGGCTCTGTCGGGCCCTGTCGGGCCCTGTCGGGCTCTGTCGGGCTCTGTCGGGCTCTGTAGGGCTCTACTGGGCTCTGTCGGGTTCTGTCGGGCTCTGTCGGGCTCTGTCGGGCCCTGTCGGGCTCTGTCGGGCTCTGTCGGGTTCTGTCGGGCTCTGTCGGGCCCTGTCGGGCTCTGTCGGGCTCTGTCGGGCTCTGTCGGGCTCTACTGGGCTCTACTGTTCCCTGTCGGGCCCTGTCGGGCTCTGTCGGGCTCTGTCGGGCTCTGTCGGGCTCTACTGGGCCCTGTCGGGCTCTGTCGGGCTCTGTCGGGCTCTGTCGGGCTCTGTCGGGCCCTGTCGGGCTCTGTCGGGTTCTGTCGGGCCCTGTCGGGCTCTGTCGGGCTCTGTCGGGCCCTGTCGGGCTCTGTCGGGCTCTGTCGGGCTCTGTCGGGCTCTACTGGGCCCTGTCGGGCCCTGTCGGGCCCTGTCGGGCTCTGTCGGGCTCTACTGGGCCCTGTCGGGCTCTCTCGGGCCCTGTCGGGCTCTGTCGGGCTCTGTCGGGCTCTGTCGGGCTCTACTGTGCTCTGTCGGGCTCGGTCGGGCCCTGTCGGGCTCTGTCGGGCTCTGTCGGGCTCTGTCGGGCTCTGTTGGGCTCTACTGGTCTCTGACGGGCTCTGTCGGGCCCTGTCGGGCCCTGTCGGGCTCTGTCGGGCTCTGTCGAGCTCTACTGGGCTCTGTCGGGCTCTGTCAGGCCCTGTCGGGCTCTGTCGGGCTCTGTCGGGCTCTGGCGGGCTCTGTCGGGCTCTGTCGGGCTCTACTGGGCCCTGTCGGGCTCTGTCGGGCTCTGTCGGGCTCTGTCGGGCCCTGTCCGGCTCTATCGGGCTCTGTCGGGCTCTGTCGGGCCCTGTCGGGCTCTGTCGGGCCCTGTCGGGCCCTGTCGGGCTTTCTCAGGCTCTGTCGGGCTCTGTCGGGCTCTGTCGGGCTCTACTGGGCCCTGTTGGGCTCTGTCGGGCTCTGTCGGGCCCTGTCGGGCTCTACTGGGCTCTACTATTCCCTGTCGGGCCCTGTCGGGCTCTGTCGGGCCCTGTCGGGCTCTGTCGGGCTCTGTCGGGCTCTACTGGGCTCTGTCGGGCTCTGTCGGGCTCTGTCGGGCCCTGTCGGGCTCTGTCGGGCCCTGTCGGGCTCTGTCGGGGTCTGTCGGGCCCTGTCGGACTCTGTCGGGCTCTGTCGGGATCTGTCGGGCTCTGTCGGGCTCTGTCGGGCTCTACTGGGCCCTGTCGGGCTCTGTCGGGCTCTGTCGGGCTCTGTCGGGCTCTACTGGGCTCTACTATTCCCTGTCGGGCCCTGTCGGGCTCTGTCGGGCCCTGTCGGGCTCTGTCGGGCTCTGTCGGGCCCTGTCGGGCCCTGTCGGGCTCTGTCGGGCTCTGTCGGGCTCTGTAGGGCTCTACTGGGCCCTGTCGGGCTCTGTCGGGCCCTGTCGGGCCCTGTCGGGCTCTGTCGGGCTCTTTCGGGCTCTGTCGGGCTCTGTCGGGCCCTGTCGGGCCCTGTCGGGCCCTGTCGGGCTCTTTCGGGCTCTGTCGGGCTCTGTCGGGCCCTGTCGGGCTCTGTCGGGCTCTATCGGGCTCTGTCGGGCCCTGTCGGGCCCTGTCGGTCCCTGTCGGGCTCTTTCGGGCTCTGTCGGGCTCTGTCGGGCCCTGTCGGGCTCTGTCGGGCTCTATCGGGCTCTGTCGGGCCCTGTCGGGCCCTGTCGGGCTCTGTCGGGCTCTGTCGGGCTCTACTGGGCCCTGTCGGGCTCTGTCGGGCTCTGTCGGGCCCTGTCGGGACCTGTCGGGCTCTGTCGGGCTCTGTCGGGCTCTGTCGGGCCCTGTCGGACTCTGTTGGGCTCTACTGGGCCCTGTCGGGCCCTGTCGGGCCCTGTCGGGCTCTGTCGGGCTCTTTCGGGCTCTGTCGGGCTCTGTCGGGCTCTACTGGGCCCTGTCGTGCCCTGTCGGGCCCTGTCGGGCTCTGTCGGGCTCTACTGGGCCCTGTCGGGCCCTGTCGGGCTCTGTCGGGCTCTGTCGGGCTCTGTCGGGCCCTGTCGGGCTCTGTTGGGCTCTGTCGAGCTCTACTGGGCCCTGTTGGGCTCTGTCGGGCCCTGTCGGGCTCTGTCGGGCTCTGTCGAGCTCTACTGGGCCCTGTTGGGCTCTGTCGGGCCCTGTCGGGCTCTGTCGGGCTCTACTGGGCACTGTCGGGCCCTGTCGGGCCCTGTCGGGCTCTGTCGGGCCCTGTCGGGCCCTGTCGGGCTCTGTCGGGCTCTGTCGAGCTCTACTGGGCTCTTTCGGGCTCTGTCGGGCCCTGTCGGGCTCTGTCGGGCCCTGTCGGGCTCTGTCGGGCTCTGTCGGGCTCTGTCAGGCTCTACTGGGCCCTGTCGGGCTCTGTCGGGCTCTGTCGGGCCCTGTCGGGCTTTGTCGGGCTCTGTCGGGCTCTGTCGGGCTCTACTGGGCCCTGTCGTGCCCTGTCGGGCCCTGTCGGGCTCTGTCGGGCTCTACTGGGCCCTGTCGGGCTCTGTCGGGCTCTGTCGGGTTCTGTCGGGCTCTGTCGGGCTCTGTCGGGCCCTGTCGGGCCCTGTCGGGCTCTGTCGGGCTCTGTCGGGTTCTGTCGGGCCCTGTCGGGCCCTGTCGGGCTCTGTCGGGCTCTGTCGGGCTCTGTCGGGCTCTACTGGGCTCTACTGTTCCCTGTCGGGCCCTGTCGGGCTCTGTCGGGCTCTGTCGGGCTCTACTGGACCCTGTCGGGCTCTGTCGGGCTCTGTTGGGCTCTGTAGGGCTCTGTCGGGCTCTGTCGGGCCCTGTCGGGCCCTGTTGGGCTCTGTCGGGTTCTGTCGGGCACTGTCGGGCCCTGTCGGGCTCTGTCGGGGTCTGTCGGGCCCTGTCGGGCCCTGTCAGGCTCTGTCGGGCTCTGTCGGGCTCTGTCGGACTCTACTGGGCTCTGTCGGGCTCTGTCGGGCCCTGTCGGGCTCTGTCGGGCTCTGTCGGGCTCTACTGGGCTCTGTCGGGCTCTACTGGGCTCTGTCGGGCTCTGTCGGGCCCTGTAGGGCCCTGTCGGGCTCTGTCGGGCTCTGTCGGGTTCTACTGGGCCCTGTCGGGCCCTGTCGGGCTCTGTCGGGCTCTGTCGGGCTCTACTGGGCCCTGTCGGGCCCTGTCGGGCTCTGTCGGGCTCTGTCGGGCTCTGTCGGGCCCTGTCGGGCTCTACTGGGCTCTGTCGGGCTCTGTCGGGCTCTACTGGGCTCTGTCGGGCTCTGTCGGGCTCTGTCGTGCTCTGTCGGGCCCTGTCGGGCTCTGTCGGGCTCTGTCGGGCTCTACTGGGCCCTGTCGGGCTCTGTCGGGCTCTGTCGTGCTCTGTCGGGCCCTGTCGGGCTCTGTCGGGCTCTGTCGGGCTCTGTCGGGCTCTGGCGGGCTCTGTCGGGCTCTGTCGGGCTCTACTGGGCCCTGTCGGGCCCTGTCGGGCTCTGTCGGGCTCTGTCGGGCTCTGGCGGGCTCTGTCGGGCTCTGTCGGGCTCTACTGGGCCCTGTCGGGCTCTGTCGGGCTCTGTCGGGCTCCGTCGGGCCCTGTCGGGCTCTGTCGGGCCCTGTCGGGCCCTGTCGGGCTTTCTCAGGCTCTGTCGGGCTCTGTCGGGCCCTGTCGGGCTCTGTCGGGCTCTGTCGGGCTCTGTCGGGCTCTGTCGGGTTCTACTGGGCCTTGTCGGGCCCTGTCGGGCTCTGTCGGGCCCTGTCGGGCTCTGTCGGGCTCTGTCGGGCTCTGTCGGGCTCTACTGGGCTCTACTGTTCCCTGTCGGGCCCTGTCGGGCTCTGTCGGGCCCTGTCGGGCTCTGTCGGGCTCTGTCGGGTTCTGTCGGGCTCTGTCGGGCTCTGTCGGGCCCTGTCGGGCCCTGTCGGGCTCTGTCGGGCTCTGTCGGGTTCTGTCGGGCTCTGTCGGGCCCTGTCGGGCTCTGTCGGGCTCTACTGGGCCCTGTCGGGCTCTGTCGGGCCCTGTCGGGCTCTGTCGGGCTCTGTCGGGCTCTGTCGGGCTCTACTGGGCTCTACTGTTCCCTGTCGGGCCCTGTCGGGCTCTGTCGGGCCCTGTCGGGCCCTCTCGGGCTCTGTCGGGCTCTGTCGGGCCCTGTCGGGCTCTGTCGGGCACTACTGGGCCCTGTCGGGCTCTGTCGGGCTCTGTCGGGCTCTGTCGGGCACTACTGGGCTCTGTCGGGCTCTGTCGGGCTCTGTCGGGCCCTGTCGGGCTCTGTCGGCTTCTGTCGGGCCCTGTCGGGCTCTGTCGGGCTCTTTCGGGCTCTGTCGGGCTCTGTCGGGCCCTGTCGGGCTCTGTCGGGCCCTGTCGGGCTCTGTCGGGCTCTGTCGGGCTCTGTCGGGCTCTACTGGGCCCTGTCGGGCTCTGTCGGGCTCTGTCGGGCTCTGTCGGGCCCTGTCGGGCTATGTCGGGCCATGTCGGGCCCTGTCGGGCTTTGTCGGGCTCTGTCGGGCTCTGTCGGGCTCTGTCGGGCTCTACTGGGCCCTGTCGGGCTCTGTCGGGCTCTGTCGGGCCCTGTCGGGCTCTGTCGGGCTCTGTCGGGCTCTGTCGGGCCCTGTCGGGCTCTGTCGGGCCCTGTCGGGCCCTGTCGGGCTCTGTCGGGCTCTGTAGGGCTCCACTGGGCCCTGTCGGGCCCTGTCGGGCCCTGTCGGGCTCTGTCGGGCTCTACTGGGCCCTGTCGGGCTCTGTCGGGCTCTGTCGGGCTCTGTCGGGCTCTACTGGGCTCTGTCGGGCTCTGTCGGGCTCTGTCGGGCTCTACTGGGCTAAACTGGGCCCTGTCGGGCTCTGTGGGGCTCTGTCGGGCTCTGTCGGGCTCTGTCGGGCTCTACTGGGCCCTGTCGAGCCCTGTCGGGCCCTGTCGGGCCCTGTCGGGCTCTGTCGGGCTCTGTCGAGCTCTACTGGGTTCTGTCGGGCTCTGTCGGGCTCTGTCGGGCTCTGTCGGGCTCTGTCGGGCCCTGTCCGGCTCTGTCGGGCTCTGTCGGGCTCTACTGTTCCCTGTGGGGCCCTGTCGGGCTCTGTCAGGCTCTGTCGGGCCCTGTCGGGCCCTGTCGGGCTCTGTCGGGCTCTGTCGGGCTCTGTCCGGCTCTACTGGGCTCTGTCGGACTCTGTCGGGTTCTGTCGGGCTCTGTCGGGCTCTGTCGGGCCCTGTCGGTCTCTGTCGGGCCCTGTCGGGCTCTGTCGGGCTCTGTCGGGCTCTGTCGGGCTCTACTGGGCTCTACTGTTCCCTGTCGGGCCCTGTCGGGCTCTGTCGGGCCCTGTCGGGCCCTCTCGGGCTCTGTCGGGCTCTGTCGGGCCCTGTCGGGCTCTGTCGGGCACTACTGGGCCCTGTCGGGCTCTGTCGGGCTCTGTCGGGCTCTACTGGGCTCTGTCGGGCACTACTGGGCTCTGTCGGGCTCTGTCGGGCTCTGTCGGGCCCTGTCGGGCTCTGTCGGCTTCTGTCGGGCCCTGTCGGGCTCTGTCGGGCTCTGTCGGGCCCTGTCGGGCTCTGTCGGGCTCTGTCGGGCTCTGTCGGGCTCTACTGGGCCCTGTCGGGCCCTGTCGGGCCCTGTCGGGCTCTGTCGGGCTCTACTGGGCCCTGTCGGGCTCTGTCGGGCCCTGTCGGGCTCTGTCGGGCTCTGTCGGGCTCTGTCGGGCTCTACTGGTCTCTGACGGGCTCTGTCGGGCCCTGTCGGGCCCTGTCGGGCTCTGTCGGGCTCTGTCGGGCTCTACTGGGCCCTGTCTAGCCCTGTCGGGCCCTGTCGGGCCCTGTCGGGCTCTGTCGGGCTCTGTCGAGCTCTACTGGGCTCTGTCGGGCTCTGTCGGGCTCTACTGGGCCCTGTCGGGCCCTGTCGGGCTCTGTCGGGCTCTGGCGGGCTCTGGCGGGCTCTGTCGGGCTCTGTCGGGCTCTACTGGGCCCTGTCGGGCTCTGTCGGGCTCTGTCGGGCTCTGTCGGGCCCTGTCCGGCTCTATCGGGCTCTGTCGGGCTCTGTCGGGCCCTGTCGGGCTCTGTCGGGCCCTGTCGGGCCCTGTCGGGCTTTCTCAGGCTCTGTCGGGCTCTGTCGGGCTCTGTCGGGCTCTACTGGGCCCTGTTGGGCTCTGTCGGGCTCTGTCGGGCCGTGTCGGGCTCTGTCGGGCTCTGTCGGGCCCTGTCGGGCTCTGTCGGGCCCTGTCGGGCCCTGTCGGGCTCTGTCGGGCTCTGTCGGGCTCTGTCGGGTTCTACTGGGCCTTGTCGGGCCCTGTCGGGCCCTGTCGGGCTCTGTCGGGCTCTGTCGGGCTCTGTCGGGCTCTACTGGGCTCTACTGTTCCCTGTCGGGCCCTGTCGGGCTCTGTCGGGCCCTGTCGGGCTCTGTCGGGCTCTGTCGGGCCCTGTCGGGCCCTGTCGGGCTCTGTCGGGCTCTGTCGGGCTCTGTCCGGCTCTACTGGGCTCTGTCGGGCTCTGTCGGGTTCTGTCGGGCCCTGTCGGGCCCTGTCGGGCCCTGTCGGGCTCTGTCGGGCTCTGTCGGGTTCTGTCGGGCTCTGTCGGGCTCTACTGGGCTAAACTGGGCCCTGTCGGGCTCTGTGGGGCTCTGTCGGGCTCTGTCGGGCTCTGTCGGGCTCTACTGGACCCTGTCGAGCCCTGTCGGGCCCTGTCGGGCTCTGTCGGGCTCTGTCGGGCTCTGTCGAGCTCTACTGGGCTCTGTCGGGCTCTGTCGGGCCCTGTCGGGCTCTGTCGGGCCCTGTCGGGCCCTGTCGGGCTCTGTCGGGCTCTGTCGGGCTCTGTCGGGCCCTGTCCGGCTCTGTCGGGCTCTGTCGGGCTCTGTCGGGCCCTGTCGGGCTCTGTCGGGCCCTGTCGGGCCCTGTCGGACTTTGTCGGGCTCTGTCGGGCTCTGTCGGGTTCTGTCGGGCTCTACTGGGCCCTGTCGGGCTCTGTCGGGCTCTGTCGGGCCCTGTCGGGCCCTGTCGGGCTCTGTCGGGCCCTGTCGGGCTCTGTCGGGCTCTGTCGGGCTCTGTCGGGCTCTACTGGGCCCTGTCGGGCTCTGTCGGGCTCTGTCGGGCCCTGTCGGGCTCTGTTGGCCCTGTCGGGCCCTGTCGGGCTCTGTCAGGCTCTGTCGGGCCCTGTCGGGCTCTGTCGGGCCCTGTCGGGCCCTGTCGGGCTCTGTCGGGCTCTACTGGGCTCTGTCGGGCTCTGTCGGGCCCTGTCGGGTCCTGTCGGGCTCTGTCGGGCTCTGTCGGGCTCTACTGGGCCCTGTCGGGCCCTGTCAGGCTCTGTCGGGCTCTGTCGGGCTCTGTCGGACTCTACTGGGCTCTGTCGGGCTCTGTCGGGCCCTGTCGGGCTCTGTCGGGCTCTGTCGGGCTCTACTGGGCTCTGTCGGGCTCTACTGGGCTCTGTCGGGCTCTGTCGGGCCCTGTAGGGCCCTGTCGGGCTCTGTCGGGCTCTGTCGGGCTCTACTGGGCCCTGTCGGGCCCTGTCGGGCTCTGTCGGGCTCTGTCGGGCTCTACTGGGCTCTGTCGGGCTCTGTCGGGCTCTGTCGGGCTCTGTCGGGCCCTGTCGGGCTCTACTGGGCTCTGTCGGGCTCTGTCGGGCTCTACTGGGCTCTGTCGGGCTCTGTCGGGCTCTGTCGGGCCCTGTCGGGCTCTGTCGGGCCCTGTCGGGCTCTGTCGGGCTCTGTCGGGCCCTGTCGGGCTCTGTCGGGCTCTGTCGGGATCTGTCGGGCTCTGTCGGGCTCTGTCGGGCTCTACTGGGCCCTGTCGGGCTCTGTCGGGCTCTGTCGGGCTCTGTCGGGCTCTACTGGGCTCTACTATTCCCTGTCGGGCCCTGTCGGGCTCTGTCGGGCCCTGTCGGGCTCTGTCGGGCTCTGTCGGGCCCTGTCGGGCCCTGTCGGGCTCTGTCGGGCTCTGTCGGGCTCTGTAGGGCTCTACTGGGCTCTGTCGGGCTCTGTCGGGTTCTGTCGGGCTCTGTCGGGCTCTGTCGGGCCCTGTCGGGCCCTGTCGGGCTCTGTCGGGCCCTGTCGGGTTCTGTCGGGCTCTGTCGGGCCCTGTCGGGCTCTGTCGGGCTCTGTCGGGCTCTGTCGGGCTCTACTGGGCTCTACTGTTCCCTGTCGGGCCCTGTCGGGCTCTGTCGGGCTCTGTCGGGCTCTGTCGGGCTCTACTGGGCCCTGTCGGGCTCTGTCGGGCTCTGTCGGGCTCTGTCGGGCCCTGTCGGGCCCTGTCGGGCTCTGTCGGGTTCTGTCGGGCCCTGTCGGGCTCTGTCGGGCTCTGTCGGGCCCTGTCGGGCTCTGTCGGGCTCTGTCGGGCTCTGTCGGGCTCTACTGGGCCCTGTCGGGCCCTGTCGGGCCCTGTCGGGCTCTGTCGGGCTCTACTGGGCCCTGTCGGGCTCTGTCGGGCCCTGTCGGGCTCTGTCGGGCTCTGTCGGGCTCTGTCGGGCTCTACTGTGCTCTGTCGGGCTCGGTCGGGCCCTGTCGGGCTCTGTCGGGCTCTGTCGGGCTCTGTCGGGCTCTGTCGGGCTCTACTGGTCTCTGACGGGCTCTGTCGGGCCCTGTCGGGCCCTGTCGGGCTCTGTCGGGCTCTGTCGGGCTCTACTGGGCCCTGTCTAGCCCTGTCGGGCCCTGTCGGGCCCTGTCGGGCTCTGTCGGGCTCTGTCGAGCTCTACTGGGCTCTGTCGGGCTCTGTCGGGCTCTACTGGGCTCTGTCGGGCTCTGTCGGGCTCTGTCGGGCTCTGGCGGGCTCTGTCGGGCTCTGTCGGGCTCTACTGGGCCCTGTCGGGCCCTGTCGGGCTCTCTCGGGCTCTGTCGGGCTCTGGCGGGCTCTGTCGGGCTCTGTTGGGCTCTACTGGGCCCTGTCGGGCTCTGTCGGGCTCTGTCGGGCTCTGTCGGGCCCTGTCCGGCTCTATCGGGCTCTGTCGGGCTCTGTCGGGCCCTGTCGGGCTCTGTCGTGCCCTGTCGGGCCCTGTCGGGCTTTCTCAGGCTCTGTCGGGCTCTGTCGGGCTCTGTCGGGCTCTACTGGGCCCTGTTGGGCTCTGTTGGGCTCTGTCGGGCTCTGTCGGGCTCTGTCGGGCTCTGTCGGGCTCAGTCGGGCCCTGTCGGGCTCTGTCGGGCCCTGTCGGGCCCTGTCGGGCTCTGTCGGGCTCTGTCGGGCTCTGTCGGGTTCTACTGGGCCTTGTCAGGCCCTGTCGGGCCCTGTCGGGCTCTGTCGGACTCTACTGGGCCCTGTAGGGCTCTGTCGGGCCCTGTCGGGCTCTGTCGGGCTCTGTCGGGCTCTGTCGGGCTCTACTGGGCTCTACTGTTCCCTGTGGGGCCCTGTCGGGCTCTGTCGGGCCCTGTCGGGCTCTGTCGGGCTCTGTCGGGCCCTGTCGGGCCCTGTCGGGCTCTGTCGGGCTCTGTCGGGCTCTGTCCGGCTCTGTCGGGCCCTGTCGGGCTCTGTCGGGCTCTACTGGGCCCTGTCAGGCTCTGTCGGGCCCTGTCGGGCTCTGTCGGGCTCTGTCGGGCTCTGTCGGGCTCTACTGGGCTCTACTGTTCCCTGTCGGGCCCTGTCGGGCTCTGTCGGGCCCTGTCGGGCCCTGTCGGGCTCTGTCGGGCTCTGTCGGGCCCTGTCGGGCTCTGTCGGGCACTACTGGGCCCTGTCGGGCTCTGTCGGGCTCTGTCGGGCTCTGTCGGGCTCTGTCGGGCACTACTGGGCTCTGTCGGGCTCTGTCGGGCTCTGTCGGGCCCTGTCGGGCTCTGTCGGCTACTGTCGGGCCCTGTCGGGCTCTGTCGGGCTCTGTCGGGCCCTGTCGGGCTCTGTCGGGCTCTGTCGGGCTCTGTCGGGCTCTACTGGGCCCTGTCGGGCCCTGTCGGGCCCTGTCGGGCTCTGTCGGGCTCTACTGTGCTCTGTCGGGCTCGGTCGGGCCCTGTCGGGCACTGTCGGGCTCTGTCGGGCTCTGTCGGGCTCTGTCGGGCTCTACTGGTCTCTGACGGGCTCTGTCGGGCCCTGTCGGGCCCTGTCGGGCTCTGTCGGGCTCTGTCGGGCTCTACTGGGCCCTGTCTAGCCCTGTCGGGCCCTGTCGGGCCCTGTCGGGCTCTGTCGGGCTCTGTCGAGCTCTACTGGGCTCTGTCGGGCTCTGTCGGGCTCTACTGGGCCCTGTCGGGCTCTGTCGGGCTCTGTCGGGCTCTGTCGGGCTCTGGCGGGCTCTGTCGGGCTCTGTCGGGCTCTACTGGGCCCTGTCGGGCCCTGTCGGGCTCTGTCGGGCTCTGTCGGGCTCTGGCGGGCTCTGTCGGGCTCTGTCGGGCTCTACTGGGCCCTGTCGGGCCCTGTCCGGCTCTATCGGGCTCTGTCGGGCTCTGTCGGGCCCTGTCGGGCTCTGTCGGGCCCTGTCGGGCCCTGTCGGGCTTTCTCAGGCTCTGTCGGGCTCTGTCGGGCCCTGTCGGGCTCTGTCGGGCTCTGTCGGGCCCTGTCGGGCTCTGTCGGGCCCTGTCGGGCCCTGTCGGGCTCTGTCGGGCTCTGTCGGGCTCTGTCGGGTTCTACTGGGCCTTGTCGGGCCCTGTCGGGCCCTGTCGGGCTCTGTCGGACTCTACTGGGCCCTGTAGGGCTCTGTCGGGCCCTGTCGGGCTCTGTCGGGCTCTGTCGGGCTCTGTCGGGCTCTACTGGGCTCTACTGTTCCCTGTCGGGCCCTGTCGGGCTCTGTCGGGCCCTGTCGGGCTCTGTCGGGCTCTGTCGGGCCCTGTCGGGCCCTGTCGGGCTCTGTCGGGCTCTGTCGGGCTCTGTCCGGCTCTACTGGGCTCTGTCGGGCTCTGTCGGGTTCTGTCGGGCTCTGTCGGGCTCTGTCGGGCCCTGTCGGGCCCTGTCGGGCTCTGTCGGGCTCTGTCGGGTTCTGTCGGGCTCTGTCGGGCCCTGTCGGGCTCTGTCGGGCTCTACTGGGCCCTGTCGGGCTCTGTCGGGCCCTGTCGGGCTCTGTCGGGCTCTGTCGGGCTCTGTCGGGCTCTACTGGGCTCTACTGTTCCCTGTCGGGCCCTGTCGGGCTCTGTCGGGCCCTGTCGGGCCCTCTCGGGCTCTGTCGGGCTCTGTCGGGCCCTGTCGGGCTCTGTCGGGCACTACTGGGCCCTGTCGGGCTCTGTCGGGCTCTGTCGGGCTCTGTCGGGCTCTGTCGGGCACTACTGGGCTCTGTCGGGCTCTGTCGGGCTCTGTCGGGCCCTGTCGGGCTCTGTCGGCTTCTGTCGGGCCCTATCGGGCTCTGTCGGGCTCTTTCGGGCTCTGTCGGGCTCTGTCGGGCTCTACTGGGCTCTGTCGGGCTCTGTCGGGCTCTGTCGGGCTCTGTTGGGCTCTACTGGGCCCTGTCGGGCTCTGTCGGGCTCTGTCGGGCTCTGTCGGGCCCTGTCGGGCTCTGTCGGGCTCTGTCGGGCCCTGTCGGGCTCTGTCGGGCTCTGTCGGGCTCTACTGGGCCCTGTCGGGCTCTGTCGGGCTCTGTCGGGCCCTGTCGGGCTATGTCGGGCCATGTCGGGCCCTGTCGGGCTCTGTCGGGCTCTACTGGGCTCTGTCGGGCTCTGTCGGGCTCTACTGGGCCCTGTCGGGCTCTGTCGGGCTCTGTCGGGCCCTGTCGGGCTCTGTCGGGCTCTGTCGGGCTCTGTCGGGCCCTGTCGGGCTCTGTCGGGCCCTGTCGGGCCCTGTCGGGCTCTGTCGGGCTCTGTCGGGCTCCACTGGGCCCTGTCGGGCCCTGTCGGGGCCTGTCGGGCTCTGTCGGGCTCTACTGGGCCCTGTCGGGCTCTGTCGGGCTCTGTCGGGCTCTGTCGGGCTCTACTGGGCTCTGTCGGGCTCTGTCGGGCTCTGTCGGGCTCTACTGGGCTAAACTGGGCCCTGTCGGGCTCTGTGGGGCTCTGTCGGGCTCTGTCGGGCTCTGTCGGGCTCTACTGGGCCCTGTCGAGCCCTGTCGGGCCCTGTCGGGCCCTGTCGGGCTCTGTCGGGCTCTGTTGAGCTCTACTGGGCTCTGTCGGGCTCTGTCGGGCCCTGTCGGGCTCTGTCGGGCCCTGTCGGGCTCTGTCGGGCTCTGTCGGGCTCTGTCGGGCCCTGTCGGGCTCTGTCGGGCTCTGTCGGGCTCTGTCGGGCTCTGTCGGGCCCTGTTGGGCCCTGTCGGGCTCTGTCGGGCTCTGTCGGGCTCTGTC
Source organism: Caloenas nicobarica (assembly GCF_036013445.1). Lineage (NCBI taxonomy): Eukaryota > Metazoa > Chordata > Aves > Columbiformes > Columbidae > Caloenas > Caloenas nicobarica. The sequence goes on from NW_027017182.1 coordinate 173,015, forward strand.
CGGCTCTACTGGGCTCTGTCGGGCTCTGTCGGGTTCTGTCGGGCTCTGTCGGGCTCTGTCGGGCTCTGTCGGGCTCTGTCCGGCTCTACTGGGCCCTGTCGGGCTCTGTCGGGCTCTGTCGGGCTCTGTCGGGCTCTGTCGGGCTCTGTCGGGCCCTGTTGGGCCCTGTCGGGCTCTGTCGGGCTCTGTCGGGCTCTGTCCGGCTCTACTGGGCTCTGTCGGGCCCTGTTGGGCTCTGTCGGGCTCTGTCGGGTTCTGTCGGGCTCTGTCGGGCCCTGTCGGGCTCTGTCGGGCTCTACTGGGCCCTGTCGGGCTCTGTCGGGCCCTGTCGGGCTCTGTCGGGCTCTGTCGGGCTCTGTCGGGCTCTACTGGGCTCTACTGTTCCCTGTCGGGCCCTGTCGGGCTCTGGCGGGCTCTGGCGGGCCCTCTCGGGCTCTGTCGGGCTCTGTCGGGCCCTGTCGGGCTCTGTCGGGCACTACTGGGCCCTGTCGGGCTCTGTCGGGCTCTGTCGGGCTCTGTCGGGCTCTGTCGGGCACTACTGGGCTCTGTCGGGCTCTGTCGGGCTCTGTCGGGCTCTGTCGGGCTCTGTCGGCTTCTGTCGGGCCCTGTCGGGCTCTGTCGGGCTCTGTCGGGCCCTGTCGGGCTCTGTCGGGCTCTGTCGGGCTCTGTCGGGCCCTGTCGGGCCCTGTCGGGCTCTGTCGGGCTCTGTCGGGCTCTGTAGGGCTCTACTGGGCTCTGTCGGGCTCTGTCGGGTTCTGTCGGGCTCTGTCGGGCTCTGTCGGGCCCTGTCGGGCCCTGTCGGGCTCTGTCGGGCCCTGTCGGGTTCTGTCGGGCTCTGTCGGGCCCTGTCGGGCTCTGTCGGGCTCTGTCGGGCTCTGTCGGGCTCTACTGGGCTCTACTGTTCCCTGTCGGGCCCTGTCGGGCTCTGTCGGGCTCTGTCGGGCTCTGTCGGGCTCTACTGGGCCCTGTCGGGCTCTGTCGGGCTCTGTCGGGCTCTGTCGGGCCCTGTCGGGCCCTGTCGGGCTCTGTCGGGCTCTGTCGGGCTCTGTAGGGCTCTACTGGGCTCTGTCGGGCTCTGTCGGGTTCTGTCGGGCTCTGTCGGGCTCTGTCGGGCTCTGGCGGGCTCTGTCGGGCTCTGTCGGGCCCTGTCGGGTTCTGTCGGGCTCTGTCGGGCCCTGTCGGGCTCTGTCGGGCTCTGTCGGGCTCTGTCGGGCTCTACTGGGCTCTACTGTTCCCTGTCGGGCCCTGTCGGGCTCTGTCGGGCTCTGTCGGGCTCTGTCGGGCTCTACTGGGCCCTGTCGGGCTCTGTCGGGCTCTGTCGGGCCCTGTCGGGCCCTGTCGGGCTCTGTCGGGTTCTGTCGGGCCCTGTCGGGCTCTGTCGGGCTCTGTCGGGCCCTGTCGGGCTCTGTCGGGCTCTGTCGGGCTCTGTCGGGCTCTACTGGGCCCTGTCGGGCCCTGTCGGGCCCTGTCGGGCTCTGTCGGGCTCTGTCGAGCTCTACTGGGCTCTGTCGGGCTCTGTCGGGCTCTACTGGGCTCTGTCGGGCTCTGTCGGGCTCTGTCGGGCTCTGGCGGGCTCTGTCGGGCTCTGTCGGGCTCTACTGGGCCCTGTCGGGCCCTGTCGGGCTCTCTCGGGCTCTGTCGGGCTCTGTCGGGCTCTGTCGGGCTCTGTCGGGCTCTACTGGGCCCTGTCGGGCTCTGTCGGGCTCTGTCGGGCTCTGTCGGGCCCTGTCCGGCTCTATCGGGCTCTGTCGGGCTCTGTCGGGCCCTGTCGGGCTCTGTCGTGCCCTGTCGGGCCCTGTCGGGCTTTCTCAGGCTCTGTCGGGCTCTGTCGGGCTCTGTCGGGCTCTACTGGGCCCTGTTGGGCTCTGTCGGGCTCTGTCGGGCTCTGTCGGGCTCTGTCGGGCTCAGTCGGGCCCTGTCGGGCTCTGTCGGGCCCTGTCGGGCCCTGTCGGGCTCTGTCGGGCTCTGTCGGGCTCTGTCGGGTTCTACTGGGCCTTGTCAGGCCCTGTCGGGCCCTGTCGGGCTCTGTCGGACTCTACTGGGCCCTGTAGGGCTCTGTCGGGCCCTGTCGGGCTCTGTCGGGCTCTGTCGGGCTCTGTCGGGCTCTACTGGGCTCTACTGTTCCCTGTGGGGCCCTGTCGGGCTCTGTCGGGCCCTGTCGGGCTCTGTCGGGCTCTGTCGGGCCCTGTCGGGCCCTGTCGGGCTCTGTCGGGCTCTGTCGGGCTCTGTCCGGCTCTGTCGGGCCCTGTCGGGCTCTGTCGGGCTCTACTGGGCCCTGTCAGGCTCTGTCGGGCCCTGTCGGGCTCTGTCGGGCTCTGTCGGGCTCTGTCGGGCTCTACTGGGCTCTACTGTTCCCTGTCGGGCCCTGTCGGGCTCTGTCGGGCCCTGTCGGGCCCTGTCGGGCTCTGTCGGGCTCTGTCGGGCCCTGTCGGGCTCTGTCGGGCACTACTGGGCCCTGTCGGGCTCTGTCGGTCTCTGTCGGGCTCTGTCGGGCTCTGTCGGGCACTACTGGGCTCTGTCGGGCTCTGTCGGGCTCTGTCGGGCCCTGTCGGGCTCTGTCGGCTACTGTCGGGCCCTGTCGGGCTCTGTCGGGCTCTGTCGGGCCCTGTCGGGCTCTGTCGGGCTCTGTCGGGCTCTGTCGGGCTCTACTGGGCCCTGTCGGGCCCTGTCGGGCCCTGTCGGGCTCTGTCGGGCTCTACTGGGCCCTGTCGGGCTCTGTCGGGCCCTGTCGGGCTCTGTCGGGCTCTGTCGGGCTCTGTCGGGCTCTACTGTGCTCTGTCGGGCTCGGTCGGGCCCTGTCGGGCACTGTCGGGCTCTGTCGGGCTCTGTCGGGCTCTGTCGGGCTCTACTGGTCTCTGACGGGCTCTGTCGGGCCCTGTCGGGCCCTGTCGGGCTCTGTCGGGCTCTGTCGGGCTCTACTGGGCCCTGTCTAGCCCTGTCGGGCCCTGTCGGGCCCTGTCGGGCTCTGTCGGGCTCTGTCGAGCTCTACTGGGCTCTGTCGGGCTCTGTCGGGCTCTACTGGGCCCTGTCGGGCTCTGTCGGGCTCTGTCGGGCTCTGTCGGGCTCTGGCGGGCTCTGTCGGGCTCTGTCGGGCTCTACTGGGCTCTGTCGGGCCCTGTCGGGCTCTGTCGGGCTCTGTCGGGCTCTGTCGGGCTCTGTCGGGCTCTGTCGGGCTCTACTGGGCCCTGTCGGGCCCTGTCCGGCTCTATCGGGCTCTGTCGGGCTCTGTCGGGCCCTGTCGGGCTCTGTTGGGCCCTGTCGGGCCCTGTCGGGCTTTCTCAGGCTCTGTCGGGCTCTGTCGGGCCCTGTCGGGCTCTGTCGGGCTCTGTCGGGCCCTGTCGGGCTCTGTCGGGCCCTGTCGGGCCCTGTCGGGCTCTGTCGGGCTCTGTCGGGCTCTGTCGGGTTCTACTGGGCCTTGTCGGGCCCTGTCGGGCTCTGTCGGACTCTACTGGGCCCTGTAGGGCTCTGTCGGGCCCTGTCGGGCTCTGTCGGGCTCTGTCGGGCTCTGTCGGGCTCTACTGGGCTCTACTGTTCCCTGTCGGGCCCTGTCGGGCTCTGTCGGGCCCTGTCGGGCTCTGTCGGGCTCTGTCGGGCCCTGTCGGGCCCTGTCGGGCTCTGTCGGGCTCTGTCGGGCTCTGTCCGGCTCTACTGGGCTCTGTCGGGCTCTGTCGGGTTCTGTCGGGCTCTGTCGGGCTCTGTCGGGCCCTGTCGGGCCCTGTCGGGCTCTGTCGGGCTCTGTCGGGTTCTGTCGGGCTCTGTCGGGCCCTGTCGGGCTCTGTCGGGCTCTACTGGGCCCTGTCGGGCTCTGTCGGGCCCTGTCGGGCTCTGTCGGGCTCTGTCGGGCTCTGTCGGGCTCTACTGGGCTCTACTGTTCCCTGTCGGGCCCTGTCGGGCTCTGTCGGGCCCTGTCGGGCCCTCTCGGGCTCTGTCGGGCTCTGTCGGGCCCTGTCGGGCTCTGTCGGGCACTACTGGGCCCTGTCGGGCTCTGTCGGGCTCTGTCGGGCTCTGTCGGGCTCTGTCGGGCACTACTGGGCTCTGTCGGGCTCTGTCGGGCTCTGTCGGGCCCTGTCGGACTCTGTCGGCTTCTGTCGGGCCCTATCGGGCTCTGTCGGGCTCTTTCGGGCTCTGTCGGGCTCTGTCGGGCTCTACTGGGCTCTGTCGGGCTCTGTCGGGCTCTGTCGGGCTCTGTTGGGCTCTACTGGGCCCTGTCGGGCTCTGTCGGGCTCTGTCGGGCTCTGTCGGGCCCTGTCGGGCTCTGTCGGGCCCTGTCGGGCTCTGTCGGGCTCTGTCGGGCTCTGTCGGGCTCTACTGGGCCCTGTCGGGCTCTGTCGGGCTCTGTCGGGCTCTGTCGGGCCCTGTCGGGCTATGTCGGGCCATGTCGGGCCCTGTCGGGCTTTGTCAGGCTCTGTCGGGCTCTGTCGGGCTCTGTCGGGCTCTACTGGGCCCTGTCGGGCTCTGTCGGGCTCTGTCGGGCTCTGTCGGGCCCTGTCGGGCTCTGTCGGGCCCTGTCGGGCCCTGTCGGGCTCTGTCGGGCTCTGTCGGGCTCCACTGGGCCCTGTCGGGCCCTGTCGGGGCCTGTCGGGCTCTGTCGGGCTCTACTGGGCCCTGTCGGGCTCTGTCGGGCTCTGTCGGGCTCTGTCGGGCTCTACTGGGCTCTGTCGGGCTCTGTCGGGCTCTGTCGGGCTCTACTGGGCTAAACTGGGCCCTGTCGGGCTCTGTGGGGCTCTGTCGGGCTCTGTCGGGCTCTGTCGGGCTCTACTGGGCCCTGTCGAGCCCTGTCGGGCCCTGTCGGGCCCTGTCGGGCTCTGTCGGGCTCTGTCGGGCCCTGTCGGGCTCTGTCGGGCTCTGTCGGGCTCTGTCGGGCCCTGTCGGGCTCTGTCGGGCTCTACTGGGCCCTGTCGGGCTCTGTCGGGCTCTGTCGGGCTCTGTCGGGCTCTGTCGGGCCCTGTTGGGCCCTGTCGGGCTCTGTCGGGCTCTGTCGGGCTCTGTCCGGCTCTACTGGGCTCTGTCGGGCTCTGTCGGGTTCTGTCGGGCTCTGTCGGGCTCTGTCGGGCTCTGTCGGGCTCTGTCCGGCTCTACTGGGCCCTGTCGGGCTCTGTCGGGCTCTGTCGGGCTCTGTCGGGCTCTGTCGGGCCCTGTTGGGCCCTGTCGGGCTCTGTCGGGCTCTGTCGGGCTCTGTCCGGCTCTACTGGGCTCTGTCGGGCCCTGTCGGGCTCTGTCGGGCTCTGTCGGGTTCTGTCGGGCTCTGTCGGGCCCTGTCGGGCTCTGTCGGGCTCTACTGGGCCCTGTCGGGCTCTGTCGGGCCCTGTCGGGCTCTGTCGGGCTCTGTCGGGCTCTGTCGGGCTCTACTGGGCTCTACTGTTCCCTGTCGGGCCCTGTCGGGCTCTGTCGGGCCCTGTCGGGCCCTCTCGGGCTCTGTCGGGCTCTGTCGGGCCCTGTCGGGCTCTGTCGGGCACTACTGGGCCCTGTCGGGCTCTGTCGGGCTCTGTCGGGCTCTGTCGGGCTCTGTCGGGCACTACTGGGCTCTGTCGGGCTCTGTCGGGCTCTGTCGGGCCCTGTCGGGCTCTGTCGGCTTCTGTCGGGCCCTGTCGGGCTCTGTCGGGCTCTGTCGGGCCCTGTCGGGCTCTGTCGGGCTCTGTCGGGCTCTGTCGGGCTCTACTGGGCCCTGTCGGGCCCTGTCGGGCCCTGTCGGGCTCTTTCGGGCTCTAACTGGGCCCTGTCGGGCTCTGTCGGGCCCTGTCGGGCTCTGTCGGGCTCTGTCGGGCTCTGTCGGGCTCTACTGTGCTCTGTCGGGCTCGGTCGGGCCCTGTCGGGCTCTGTCGGGCTCTGTCGGGCTCTGTCGGGCTCTACTGGTCTCTGACGGGCTCTGTCGGGCCCTGTCGGGCCCTGTCGGGCTCTGTCGGGCTCTGTCGGGCTCTACTGGGCCCTGTCTAGCCCTGTCGGGCCCTGTCGGGCCCTGTCGGGCTCTGTCGGGCTCTGTCGAGCTCTACTGGGCTCTGTCGGGCTCTGTCGGGCTCTACTGGGCCCTGTCGGGCTCTGTCGGGCTCTGTCGGGCTCTGGCGGGCTCTGGCGGGCTCTGTCGGGCTCTGTCGGGCTCTACTGGGCCCTGTCGGGCCCTGTCGGGCTCTGTCGGGCTCTGTCGGGCTCTGGCGGGCTCTGTCGGGCTCTGTCGGGATCTACTGGGCCCTGTCGGGCTCTGTCGGGCTCTGTCGGGCTCTGTCGGGCCCTGTCCGGCTCTATCGGGCTCTGTCGGGCTCTGTCGGGCCCTGTCGGGCTCTGTCGGGCCCTGTCGGGCCCTGTCGGGCTTTCTCAGGCTCTGTCGGGCTCTGTCGGGCTCTGTCGGGCTCTGTCGGGCCCTGTCGGGCTCTGTCGGGCTCTGTCGGGCCCTGTCGGGCTCTGTCGGGCTCTGTCGGGCCCTGTCGGGCCCTGTTGGGCTCTGTCGGGCTCTGTCGGGCCCTGTCGGGCTCTGTCGGGCTCTGTCGGGCCCTGTCGGGCTCTGTCGGGCCCTGTCGGGCCCTGTCGGGCTCTGTCGGGCTCTGTCGGGCTCTGTCGGGTTCTACTGGGCCTTGTCGGGCCCTGTCGGGCCCTGTCGGGCTCTGTCGGACTCTACTGGGCCCTGTAGGGCTCTGTCGGGCCCTGTCGGGCTCTGTCGGGCTCTGTCGGGCTCTGTCGGGCTCTACTGGGCTCTACTGTTCCCTGTCGGGCCCTGTCGGGCCCTGTCGGGCCCTGTCGGGCTCTGTCGGGCTCTGTCGGGCCCTGTCGGGCCCTGTCGGGCTCTGTCGGGCTCTGTCGGGCTCTGTCCGGCTCTACTGGGCTCTGTCGGGCTCTGTCGGGTTCTGTTGGGCTCTGTCGGGCTCTGTCGGCCCCTGTCGGGCCCTGTCGGGCTCTGTCGGGCTCTGTCGGGTTCTGTCGGGCTCTGTCGGGCCCTGTCGGGCTCTATCGGTCTCTACTGGGCCCTGTCGGGCTCTGTCGGGCCCTGTCGGGCTCTGTCGGGCTCTGTCGGGCTCTGTCGGGCTCTACTGGGCTCTACTGTTCCCTGTCGGGCCCTGTCGGGCTCTGTCGGGCCCTGTCGGGCCCTCTCGGGCTCTGTCGGGCTCTGTCGGGCCCTGTCGGGCTCTGTCGGGCACTACTGGGCCCTGTCGGGCTCTGTCGGGCTCTGTCGGGCTCTGTCGGGCTCTGTCGGGCACTACTGGGCTCTGTCGGGCTCTGTCGGGCTCTGTCGGGCCCTGTCGGGCTCTGTCGGCTTCTGTCGGGCCCTGTCGGGCTCTGTCGGGCTCTTTCGGGCTCTGTCGGGCTCTGTCGGGCTCTACTGGGCTCTGTCGGGCTCTGTCGGGCTCTGTCGGGCTCTGTTGGGCTCTACTGGGCCCTGTCGGGCTCTGTCGGGCTCTGTCGGGCTCTGTCGGGCCCTGTCGGGCTCTGTCGGGCCCTGTCGGGCTCTGTCGGGCTCTGTCGGGCTCTGTCGGGCTCTACTGGGCCCTGTCGGGCTCTGTCGGGCTCTGTCGGGCTCTGTCGGGCCCTGTCGGGCTCTGTCGGGCTCTGTCGGGCTCTACTGGGCTCTGTCGGGCTCTGTCGGGCTCTGTCGGGCCCTTTTGGGCTCTGTCGGGCCCTGTCAGGCTCTGTCGGGCTCTACTGAGCCCTGTCGGGCTTTGTCGGGCTCTGTCGGGCTCTGTCGGGCTCTTCTGGGCTCTACTGTTCCCTGTCGGGCCCTGTCGGGCTCTGTCGGGCCCTGTCGGGCTCTGTCGGGCTCTGTTGGGCCCTGTCGGGCTCTGTCGGGCTCTGTCGGGCTCTGTCGGGCTCTGTCGGGATCTACTGGGCTCTGTCGGGCTCTGTCGGGATCTGTCGGGCTCTGTCGGGCTCTGTCGGGCTCTACTGGGCCCTGTCGGGCTCTGTCGGGCTCTGTCGGGCTCTGTCGGGCTCTGTCGGGCCCTGTCGGGCTCTGTCGGGCTCTACTGGGCACTGTCGGGCCCTGTCGGGCCCTGTCGGGCTCTGTCGGGCCCTGTCGGGCCCTGTCGGGCTCTGTCGGGCTCTGTCGGGCTCTACTGGGCTCTGTCGGTCTCTGTCGGGCCCTGTCGGGCTCTGTCGGGCCCTGTCGGACTCTGTCGGGCTCTGTCGGGCTCTGTCAGGCTCTACTGGGCCCTGTCGGGCTCTGTCGGGCTCTGTCGAGCTCTGTCGGGCTCTACTGGGCTCTGTCGGGCTCTGTCGGGCCCTGTCGGGCTCTGTCGGGCCCTGTCGGGCTCTGTCGGGCTCTACTGGGCCCTGTCGGGCTCTGTCGGGCTCTGTCGGGCCCTGTCGGGCTTTGTCGGGCTCTGTCGGGCTCTGTCGGGCTCTGTCGGGCTCTACTGGGCCCTGTCGTGCCCTGTCGGGCCCTGTCGGGCTCTGTCGGGCTCTACTGGGCCCTGTCGGGCTCTGTCGGGCCCTGTCGGGCTCTGTCCGGCTCTGTCGGGCTCTGTCGGGCTCTACTGGGCTCTACTGTTCCCTGTCAGGCCCTGTCGGGCTCTGTCGGGCCCTGTCGGGCTCTGTCGGGCTCTGTCGGGCCCTGTCGGGCCCTGTCGGGCTCTGTCGGGCCCTGTCGGGCTCTGTCGGGCTCTGTCGGGCTCTGTCGGGCTCTGTCGGGCTCTGTCGGGCCCTGTCGGGCTCTGTCAGGCTCTGTCGGGCTCTACTGGGCTCTGTCGGGCTCTGTCGGGTTCTGTCGGGCTCTGTCGGGCTCTGTCGGGCTCTGTCGGGCCCTGTCGGGCTCTGTCGGGCTCTGTCGGGTTCTGTCGGGCTCTGTCGGGCCCTGTCGGGCTCTGTCGGGCTCTGTCGGGCTCTGTCGGGCTCTACTGGGCTCTACTGTTCCCTGTCGGGCCCTGTCGGGCTCTGTCGGGCCCTGTCGGGCCCTGTCGGGCTCTGTCGGGCTCTGTCGGGCTCTACTGGACCCTGTCGGGCTCTGTCGGGCTCTGTTGGGCTCTGTCGGGCTCTGTCGGGCTCTGTCGGGCCCTGTCGGGCCCTGTTGGGCTCTGTCGGGTTCTGTCGGGCACTGTCGGGCCCTGTCGGGCTCTGTCGGGGTCTGTCGGGCCCTGTCGGGCCCTGTCAGGCTCTGTCGGGCTCTGTCGGGCTCTGTCGGACTCTACTGGGCTCTGTCGGGCTCTGTCGGGCCCTGTCGGGCTCTGTCGGGCTCTGTCGGGCTCTACTGGGCTCTGTCGGGCTCTGTCGGGCCCTGTAGGGCCCTGTCGGGCTCTGTCGGGCTCTGTCGGGCTCTACTGGGCCCTGTCGGGCCCTGTCGGGCTCTGTCGGGCTCTGTCGGGCTCTACTGGGCTCTGTCGGGCTCTGTCGGGCTCTGTCGGGCTCTGTCGGGCCCTGTCGGGCTCTACTGGGCTCTGTCGGGCTCTGTCGGGCTCTACTGGGCTCTGTCGGGCTCTGTCGGGCTCTGTCGGGCCCTGTCGGGCTCTGTCGGGCCCTGTCGGGCTCTGTCGGGCTCTGTCGGGCCCTGTCGGGCTCTGTCGGGCTCTGTCGGGATCTGTCGGGCTCTGTCGGGCTCTGTCGGGCTCTACTGGGCCCTGTCGGGCTCTGTCGGGCTCTGTCGGGCTCTGTCGGGCTCTACTGGGCTCTACTATTCCCTGTCGGGCCCTGTCGGGCTCTGTCGGGCTCTGTCGGGCCCTGTCGGGCCCTGTCGGGCTCTGTCGGGCTCTGTCGGGCTCTGTAGGGCTCTACTGGGCTCTGTCGGGTTCTGTCGGGCTCTGTCGGGCTCTGTCGGGCCCTGTCGGGCTCTGTCGGGCTCTGTCGGGTTCTGTCGGGCTCTGTCGGGCCCTGTCGGGCTCTGTCGGGCTCTGTCGGGCTCTGTCGGGCTCTACTGGGCTCTACTGTTCCCTGTCGGGCCCTGTCGGGCTCTGTCGGGCTCTGTCGGGCTCTGTCGGGCTCTACTGGGCCCTGTCGGGCTCTGTCGGGCTCTGTCGGGCTCTGTCGGGCTCTGTCGGGCCCTGTCGGGCTCTGTCGGGTTCTGTCGGGCCCTGTCGGGCTCTGTCGGGCTCTGTCGGGCCCTGTCGGGCTCTGTCGGGCTCTGTCGGGCTCTGTCGGGCTCTACTGGGCCCTGTCGGGCCCTGTCGGGCCCTGTCGGGCTCTGTCGGGCTCTACTGGGCCCTGTCGGGCTCTCTCGGGCCCTGTCGGGCTCTGTCGGGCTCTGTCGGGCTCTGTCGGGCTCTACTGTGCTCTGTCGGGCTCGGTCGGGCCCTGTCGGGCTCTGTCGGGCTCTGTCGGGCTCTGTCGGGCTCTGTTGGGCTCTACTGGTCTCTGACGGGCTCTGTCGGGCCCTGTCGGGCCCTGTCGGGCTCTGTCGGGCTCTGTCGAGCTCTACTGGGCTCTGTCGGGCTCTGTCGGGCCCTGTCGGGCTCTGTCGGGCTCTGTCGGGCTCTGGCGGGCTCTGTCGGGCTCTGTCGGGCTCTACTGGGCCCTGTCGGGCTCTGTCGGGCTCTGTCGGGCTCTGTCGGGCCCTGTCCGGCTCTATCGGGCTCTGTCGGGCTCTGTCGGGCCCTGTCGGGCTCTGTCGGGCCCTGTCGGGCCCTGTCGGGCTTTCTCAGGCTCTGTCGGGCTCTGTCGGGCTCTGTCGGGCTCTACTGGGCCCTGTTGGGCTCTGTCGGGCTCTGTCGGGCCCTGTCGGGCTCTACTGGGCTCTACTATTCCCTGTCGGGCCCTGTCGGGCTCTGTCGGGCCCTGTCGGGCTCTGTCGGGCTCTGTCGGGCTCTACTGGGCTCTGTCGGGCTCTGTCGGGCTCTGTCGGGCCCTGTCGGGCTCTGTCGGGCCCTGTCGGGCTCTGTCGGGCTCTGTCGGGCCCTGTCGGGCTCTGTCGGGCTCTGTCGGGATCTGTCGGGCTCTGTCGGGCTCTGTCGGGCTCTACTGGGCCCTGTCGGGCTCTGTCGGGCTCTGTCGGGCTCTGTCGGGCTCTACTGGGCTCTACTATTCCCTGTCGGGCCCTGTCGGGCTCTGTCGGGCCCTGTCGGGCTCTGTCGGGCTCTGTCGGGCCCTGTCGGGCCCTGTCGGGCTCTGTCGGGCTCTGTCGGGCTCTGTAGGGCTCTACTGGGCCCTGTCGGGCTCTGTCGGGCCCTGTCGGGCCCTGTCGGGCTCTGTCGGGCTCTTTCGGGCTCTGTCGGGCTCTGTCGGGCCCTGTCGGGCCCTGTCGGGCCCTGTCGGGCTCTTTCGGGCTCTGTCGGGCTCTGTCGGGCCCTGTCGGGCTCTGTCGGGCTCTATCGGGCTCTGTCGGGCCCTGTCGGGCCCTGTCGGTCCCTGTCGGGCTCTTTCGGGCTCTGTCGGGCTCTGTCGGGCCCTGTCGGGCTCTGTCGGGCTCTATCGGGCTCTGTCGGGCCCTGTCGGGCCCTGTCGGGCTCTGTCGGGCTCTGTCGGGCTCTACTGGGCCCTGTCGGGCTCTGTCGGGCTCTGTCGGGCCCTGTCGGGACCTGTCGGGCTCTGTCGGGCTCTGTCGGGCTCTGTCGGGCCCTGTCGGACTCTGTTGGGCTCTACTGGGCCCTGTCGGGCCCTGTCGGGCCCTGTCGGGCTCTGTCGGGCTCTTTCGGGCTCTGTCGGGCTCTGTCGGGCTCTACTGGGCCCTGTCGTGCCCTGTCGGGCCCTGTCGGGCTCTGTCGGGCTCTACTGGGCCCTGTCGGGCCCTGTCGGGCTCTGTCGGGCTCTGTCGGGCTCTGTCGGGCCCTGTCGGGCTCTGTTGGGCTCTGTCGAGCTCTACTGGGCCCTGTTGGGCTCTGTCGGGCCCTGTCGGGCTCTGTCGGGCTCTGTCGAGCTCTACTGGGCCCTGTTGGGCTCTGTCGGGCCCTGTCGGGCTCTGTCGGGTTCTGTCGGGCCCTGTCGGGCCCTGTCGGGCTCTGTCGGGCTCTGTCGGGCTCTGTCGGGCTCTACTGGGCTCTACTGTTCCCTGTCGGGCCCTGTCGGGCTCTGTCGGGCTCTGTCGGGCTCTACTGGACCCTGTCGGGCTCTGTCGGGCTCTGTTGGGCTCTGTAGGGCTCTGTCGGGCTCTGTCGGGCCCTGTCGGGCCCTGTTGGGCTCTGTCGGGTTCTGTCGGGCACTGTCGGGCCCTGTCGGGCTCTATCGGGGTCTGTCGGGCCCTGTCGGGCCCTGTCAGGCTCTGTCGGGCTCTGTCGGGCTCTGTCGGACTCTACTGGGCTCTGTCGGGCTCTGTCGGGCCCTGTCGGGCTCTGTCGGGCTCTGTCGGGCTCTACTGGGCTCTGTCGGGCTCTACTGGGCTCTGTCGGGCTCTGTCGGGCCCTGTAGGGCCCTGTCGGGCTCTGTCGGGCTCTGTCGGGTTCTACTGGGCCCTGTCGGGCCCTGTCGGGCTCTGTCGGGCTCTGTCGGGCTCTACTGGGCCCTGTCGGGCCCTGTCGGGCTCTGTCGGGCTCTGTCGGGCTCTGTCGGGCCCTGTCGGGCTCTACTGGGCTCTGTCGGGCTCTGTCGGGCTCTACTGGGCTCTGTCGGGCTCTGTCGGGCTCTGTCGGGCCCTGTCGGGCTCTGTCGGGCTCTGTCGGGCCCTGTCGGGCTCTGTCGGGCTCTGTCGGGATCTGTCGGGCTCTGTCGGGCTCTGTCGGGCTCTACTGGGCCCTGTCGGGCTCTGTCGGGCCCTGTCGGGCTCTGTCGGGCTCTGTCGGGCTCTACTGGACCCTGTCGGGCTCTGTCGGGCCCTGTCGGGCCCTGTCGGGCTCTGTCGGGCCCTGTCGGGCCCTGTCGGGCTCTGTCGGGCTCTGTCGGGCTCTGTAGGGCTCTACTGGGCTCTGTCGGGTTCTGTCGGGCTCTGTCGGGCTCTGTCGGGCCCTGTCGGGCCCTGTCGGGCTCTGTCGGGCTCTGTCGGGTTCTGTCGGGCTCTGTCGGGCCCTGTCGGGCTCTGTCGGGCTCTGTCGGGCTCTACTGGGCTCTACTGTTCCCTGTCGGGCCCTGTCGGGCCCTGTCGGGCTCTGTCGGGCTCTGTCGGGCTCTACTGGGCCCTGTCGGGCTCTGTCGGGCTCTGTCGGGCTCTGTCGGGCTCTGTCGGGCCCTGTCGGGCTCTGTCGGGCTCTGTCGGGCCCTGTCGGGCTCTGTCGGGCTCTGTCGGGCCCTGTCGGGCTCTGTCGGGCTCTGTCGGGCTCTGTCGGGCTCTACTGGGCCCTGTCGGGCCCTGTCGGGCCCTGTCGGGCTCTGTCGGGCTCTACTGGGCCCTGTCGGGCTCTGTCGGGCCCTGTCGGGCTCTGTCGGGCTCTGTCGGGCTCTGTCGGGCTCTACTGTGCTCTGTCGGGCTCGGTCGGGCCCTGTCGGGCTCTGTCGGGCTCTGTCGGGCTCTGTCGGGATCTGTTGGGCTCTACTGGTCTCTGACGGGCTCTGTCGGGCCCTGTCGGGCCCTGTCGGGCTCTGTCGGGCTCTGTCGGGCTCTACTGGGCCCTGTCTAGCCCTGTCGGGCCCTGTCGGGCCCTGTCGGGCTCTGTCGGGCTCTGTCGAGCTCTACTGGGCTCTGTCGGGCTCTGTCGGGCCCTGTCGGGCTCTGTCGGGCTCTGTCGGGCTCTGGCGGGCTCTGTCGGGCTCTGTCGGGCTCTACTGGGCCCTGTCGGGCTCTGTCGGGCTCTGTCGGGCTCTGTCGGGCCCTGTCCGGCTCTATCGGGCTCTGTCGGGCTCTGTCGGGCCCTGTCGGGCTCTGTCGGGCCCTGTCGGGCCCTGTCAGGCTTTCTCAGGCTCTGTCGGGCTCTGTCGGGCTCTGTCGGGCTCTACTGGGCCCTGTTGGGCTCTGTCGGGCTCTGTCGGGCTCTACTGGGCTCTACTGTTCCCTGTCGGGCCCTGTCGGGCTCTGTCGGGCTCTGTCGGGCTCTGTCGGGCTCTACTGGGCCCTGTCGGGCTCTGTCGGGCTCTGTCGGGCTCTGTCGGGCCCTGTCGGGCCCTGTCGGGCTCTGTCGGGTTCTGTCGGGCCCTGTCGGGCTCTGTCGGGCTCTGTCGGGCCCTGTCGGGCTCTGTCGGGCTCTGTCGGGCTCTACTGGGCCCTGTCGGGCCCTGTCGGGCCCTTTCGGGCTCTGTCGGGCTCTACTGGGCCCTGTCGGGCTCTGTCGGGCTCTGTCGGGCTCTGTCGGGCTCTACTGGGCCCTGTCGGGCTCTGTCGGGCTCTGTCGGGCTCTGTCGGGCCCTGTCGGGCCCTGTCGGGCTCTGTCGGGTTCTGTCGGGCCCTGTCGGGCTCTGTCGGGCTCTGTCGGGCCCTGTCGGGCTCTGTCGGGCTCTGTCGGGCTCTGTCGGGCTCTACTGGGCCCTGTCGGGCCCTGTCGGGCCCTTTCGGGCTCTGTCGGGCTCTACTGGGCCCTGTCGGGCTCTGTCGGGCCCTGTCGGGCTCTGTCGGGCTCTGTCGGGCTCTGTCGGGCTCTACTGTGCTCTGTCGGGCTCGGTCGGGCCCTGTCGGGCTCTGTCGGGCTCTGTCGGGCTCTGTCGGGCCCTGTCGGGCTCTGTCGGGCTCTGTCGGGCTCTACTGGGCCCTGTCTAGCCCTGTCGGGCCCTGTCGGGCCCTGTCGGGCTCTGTCGGGCTCTGTCGAGCTCTACTGGGCTCTGTCCGGCTCTATCGGGCTCTGTCGGGCTCTGTCGGGCCCTGTCGGGCTCTGTCGGGCCCTGTCGGGCCCTGTCGGGCTTTCTCAGGCTCTGTCGGGCTCTGTCGGGCTCTGTAGGGCTCTACTGGGCCCTGTTGGGCTCTGTCGGGCTCTGTCGGGCCCTGTCGGGCTCTGTCGGGCTCTGTCGGGCCCTGTCGGGCTCTGTCGGGCCCTGTCGGGCCCTGTCGGGCTCTGTCGGGCTCTGTCGGGCTCTGTCGGGTTCTACTGGGCCTTCTCGGGCCCTGTCGGGCCCTGTCGGGCTCTGTCGGACTCTACTGGGCCCTGTCGGGCTCTGTCGGGCCCTGTCGGGCTCTGTCGGGCCCTGTCGGGCCCTGTAGGGCTCTGTCGGGCCCTGTCGGGCTCTGTCGGGCTCTGTCGGGTTCTACTGGGCCTTGTCGGGCCCTGTCGGGCCCTGTCGGGCTCTGTCGGACTCTACTGGGCCCTGTAGGGCTCTGTCGGGCCCTGTCGGGCTCTGTCGGGCTCTGTCGGGCTCTGTCGGACTCTACTGTTCCCTGTCGGGCCCTGTCGGGCTCTGTCGGGCCCTGTCGGGCTCTGTCGGGCTCTGTCGGGCCCTGTCGGGCCCTGTCGGGCTCTGTCGGGCTCTGTCGGGCTCTGTCCGGCTCTACTGGGCTCTGTCGGGCTCTGTCGGGTTCTGTCGGGCTCTGTCGGGCTCTGTCGGCACCTGTCGGGCCCTGTCGGGCTCTGTCGGGCTCTGTCGGGTTCTGTCGGGCTCTGTCGGGCCCTGTCGGGCTCTGTCGGTCTCTACTGGGCCCTGTCGGGCTCTGTCGGGCCCTGTCGGGCTCTGTCGGGCTCTGTCGGGCTCTGTCGGGCTCTACTGGGCTCTACTGTTCCCTGTCGGGCCCTGTCGGGCTCTGTCGGGACCTGTCGGGCCCTCTCGGGCTCTGTCGGGCTCTGTCGGGCCCTGTCGGGCTCTGTCGGGCACTACTGGGCCCTGTCGGGCTCTGTCGGGCTCTGTCGGGCTCTGTCGGGCTCTGTCGGGCACTACTGGGCTCTGTCGGGCTCTGTCGGGCTCTGTCGGGCCCTGTCGGGCTCTGTCGGCTTCTGTCGGGCCCTGTCGGGCTCTGTCGGGCTCTTTCGGGCTCTGTCGGGCTCTGTCGGGCTCTACTGGGCCCTGTCGGGCTCTGTCGGGCCCTGTCGGGCTCTGTCGGGCTCTGTCGGGCTCTGTCGGGCTCTACTGGGCCCTGTCGGGCTCTGTCGGGCTCTGTCGGGCTCTGTCGGGCCCTGTCGGGCTATGTCGGGCCATGTCGGGCCCTGTCGGGCTTTGTCAGGCTCTGTCGGGCTCTGTCGGGCTCTGTCGGGCTCTACTGGGCCCTGTCGGGCTCTGTCGGGCTCTGTCGGGCTCTGTCGGGCCCTGTCGGGCTCTGTCGGGCCCTGTCGGGCCCTGTCGGGCTCTGTCGGGCTCTGTCGGGCTCCACTGGGCCCTGTCGGGCCCTGTCGGGGCCTGTCGGGCTCTGTCGGGCTCTACTGGGCCCTGTCGGGCTCTGTCGGGCTCTGTCGGGCTCTGTCGGGCTCTACTGGGCTCTGTCGGGCTCTGTCGGGCTCTGTCGGGCTCTACTGGGCTAAACTGGGCCCTGTCGGGCTCTGTGGGGCTCTGTCGGGCTCTGTCGGGCTCTGTCGGGCTCTACTGGGCCCTGTCGAGCCCTGTCGGGCCCTGTCGGGCCCTGTCGGGCTCTGTCGGGCTCTGTCGGGCCCTGTCGGGCTCTGTCGGGCTCTGTCGGGCTCTGTCGGGCCCTGTCGGGCTCTGTCGGGCTCTACTGGGCCCTGTCGGGCTCTGTCGGGCTCTGTCGGGCTCTGTCGGGCTCTGTCGGGCCCTGTTGGGCCCTGTCGGGCTCTGTCGGGCTCTGTCGGGCTCTGTCCGGCTCTACTGGGCTCTGTCGGGCTCTGTCGGGTTCTGTCGGGCTCTGTCGGGCTCTGTCGGGCTCTGTCGGGCTCTGTCCGGCTCTACTGGGCCCTGTCGGGCTCTGTCGGGCTCTGTCGGGCTCTGTCGGGCTCTGTCGGGCCCTGTTGGGCCCTGTCGGGCTCTGTCGGGCTCTGTCGGGCTCTGTCCGGCTCTACTGGGCTCTGTCGGGCCCTGTCGGGCTCTGTCGGGCTCTGTCGGGTTCTGTCGGGCTCTGTCGGGCCCTGTCGGGCTCTGTCGGGCTCTACTGGGCCCTGTCGGGCTCTG
Organism: Caloenas nicobarica; assembly: GCF_036013445.1. Classification (NCBI taxonomy): domain Eukaryota; kingdom Metazoa; phylum Chordata; class Aves; order Columbiformes; family Columbidae; genus Caloenas; species Caloenas nicobarica. The sequence continues at coordinate 189,764 of NW_027017182.1, forward strand.
TCGGGCCCTGTCGGGCTCTGTCGGGCTCTGTCGGGCTCTGTCGGGCTCTACTGGGCTCTACTGTTCCCTGTCGGGCCCTGTCGGGCTCTGTCGGGCCCTGTCGGGCCCTCTCGGGCTCTGTCGGGCTCTGTCGGGCCCTGTCGGGCTCTGTCGGGCACTACTGGGCCCTGTCGGGCTCTGTCGGGCTCTGTCGGGCTCTGTCGGGCTCTGTCGGGCACTACTGGGCTCTGTCGGGCTCTGTCGGGCTCTGTCGGGCCCTGTCGGGCTCTGTCGGCTTCTGTCGGGCCCTGTCGGGCTCTGTCGGGCTCTGTCGGGCTCTGTCGGGCTCTACTGGGCCCTGTCGGGCCCTGTCGGGCCCTGTCGGGCTCTTTCGGGCTCTAACTGGGCCCTGTCGGGCTCTGTCGGGCCCTGTCGGGCTCTGTCGGGCTCTGTCGGGCTCTGTCGGGCTCTACTGTGCTCTGTCGGGCTCGGTCGGGCCCTGTCGGGCTCTGTCGGGCTCTGTCGGGCTCTGTCGGGCTCTACTGGTCTCTGACGGGCTCTGTCGGGCCCTGTCGGGCCCTGTCGGGCTCTGTCGGGCTCTGTCGGGCTCTACTGGGCCCTGTCTAGCCCTGTCGGGCCCTGTCGGGCCCTGTCGGGCTCTGTCGGGCTCTGTCGAGCTCTACTGGGCTCTGTCGGGCTCTGTCGGGCTCTACTGGGCCCTGTCGGGCTCTGTCGGGCTCTGTCGGGCTCTGGCGGGCTCTGGCGGGCTCTGTCGGGCTCTGTCGGGCTCTACTGGGCCCTGTCGGGCCCTGTCGGGCTCTGTCGGGCTCTGGCGGGCTCTGTCGGGCTCTGTCGGGATCTACTGGGCCCTGTCGGGCTCTGTCGGGCTCTGTCGGGCTCTGTCGGGCCCTGTCCGGCTCTATCGGGCTCTGTCGGGCTCTGTCGGGCCCTGTCGGGCTCTGTCGGGCCCTGTCGGGCCCTGTCGGGCTTTCTCAGGCTCTGTCGGGCTCTGTCGGGCTCTGTCGGGCTCTGTCGGGCCCTGTCGGGCTCTGTCGGGCTCTGTCGGGCCCTGTCGGGCTCTGTCGGGCTCTGTCGGGCCCTGTCGGGCCCTGTTGGGCTCTGTCGGGCTCTGTCGGGCCCTGTCGGGCTCTGTCGGGCTCTGTCGGGCCCTGTCGGGCTCTGTCGGGCCCTGTCGGGCCCTGTCGGGCTCTGTCGGGCTCTGTCGGGCTCTGTCGGGTTCTACTGGGCCTTGTCGGGCCCTGTCGGGCCCTGTCGGGCTCTGTCGGACTCTACTGGGCCCTGTAGGGCTCTGTCGGGCCCTGTCGGGCTCTGTCGGGCTCTGTCGGGCTCTGTCGGGCTCTACTGGGCTCTACTGTTCCCTGTCGGGCCCTGTCGGGCCCTGTCGGGCCCTGTCGGGCTCTGTCGGGCTCTGTCGGGCCCTGTCGGGCCCTGTCGGGCTCTGTCGGGCTCTGTCGGGCTCTGTCCGGCTCTACTGGGCTCTGTCGGGCTCTGTCGGGTTCTGTTGGGCTCTGTCGGGCTCTGTCGGCCCCTGTCGGGCCCTGTCGGGCTCTGTCGGGCTCTGTCGGGTTCTGTCGGGCTCTGTCGGGCCCTGTCGGGCTCTATCGGTCTCTACTGGGCCCTGTCGGGCTCTGACGGGCCCTGTCGGGCTCTGTCGGGCTCTGTCGGGCTCTGTCGGGCTCTACTGGGCTCTACTGTTCCCTGTCGGGCCCTGTCGGGCTCTGTCGGGCCCTGTCGGGCCCTCTCGGGCTCTGTCGGGCTCTGTCGGGCCCTGTCGGGCTCTGTCGGGCACTACTGGGCCCTGTCGGGCTCTGTCGGGCTCTGTCGGGCTCTGTCGGGCTCTGTCGGGCACTACTGGGCTCTGTCGGGCTCTGTCGGGCTCTGTCGGGCCCTGTCGGGCTCTGTCGGCTTCTGTCGGGCCCTGTCGGGCTCTGTCGGGCTCTTTCGGGCTCTGTCGGGCTCTGTCGGGCTCTACTGGGCTCTGTCGGGCTCTGTCGGGCTCTGTCGGGCTCTGTTGGGCTCTACTGGGCCCTGTCGGGCTCTGTCGGGCTCTGTCGGGCTCTGTCGGGCCCTGTCGGGCTCTGTCGGGCCCTGTCGGGCTCTGTCGGGCTCTGTCGGGCTCTGTCGGGCTCTACTGGGCCCTGTCGGGCTCTGTCGGGCTCTGTCGGGCTCTGTCGGGCCCTGTCGGGCTCTGTCGGGCTCTGTCGGGCTCTACTGGGCTCTGTCGGGCTCTGTCGGGCTCTGTCGGGCCCTTTTGGGCTCTGTCGGGCCCTGTCAGGCTCTGTCGGGCTCTACTGAGCCCTGTCGGGCTTTGTCGGGCTCTGTCGGGCTCTGTCGGGCTCTTCTGGGCTCTACTGTTCCCTGTCGGGCCCTGTCGGGCTCTGTCGGGCCCTGTCGGGCTCTGTCGGGCTCTGTTGGGCCCTGTCGGGCTCTGTCGGGCTCTGTCGGGCTCTGTCGGGCTCTGTCGGGATCTACTGGGCTCTGTCGGGCTCTGTCGGGATCTGTCGGGCTCTGTCGGGCTCTGTCGGGCTCTACTGGGCCCTGTCGGGCTCTGTCGGGCTCTGTCGGGCTCTGTCGGGCTCTGTCGGGCCCTGTCGGGCTCTGTCGGGCTCTACTGGGCACTGTCGGGCCCTGTCGGGCCCTGTCGGGCTCTGTCGGGCCCTGTCGGGCCCTGTCGGGCTCTGTCGGGCTCTGTCGGGCTCTACTGGGCTCTGTCGGTCTCTGTCGGGCCCTGTCGGGCTCTGTCGGGCCCTGTCGGACTCTGTCGGGCTCTGTCGGGCTCTGTCAGGCTCTACTGGGCCCTGTCGGGCTCTGTCGGGCTCTGTCGAGCTCTGTCGGGCTCTACTGGGCTCTGTCGGGCTCTGTCGGGCCCTGTCGGGCTCTGTCGGGCCCTGTCGGGCTCTGTCGGGCTCTACTGGGCCCTGTCGGGCTCTGTCGGGCTCTGTCGGGCCCTGTCGGGCTTTGTCGGGCTCTGTCGGGCTCTGTCGGGCTCTGTCGGGCTCTACTGGGCCCTGTCGTGCCCTGTCGGGCCCTGTCGGGCTCTGTCGGGCTCTACTGGGCCCTGTCGGGCTCTGTCGGGCCCTGTCGGGCTCTGTCGGGCTCTGTCGGGCTCTGTCGGGCTCTACTGGGCTCTACTGTTCCCTGTCAGGCCCTGTCGGGCTCTGTCGGGCCCTGTCGGGCTCTGTCGGGCTCTGTCGGGCCCTGTCGGGCCCTGTCGGGCTCTGTCGGGCCCTGTCGGGCTCTGTCGGGCCCTGTCGGGCTCTGTCGGGCTCTGTCGGGCTCTGTCGGGCTCTGTCGGGCTCTGTCGGGCCCTGTCGGGCTCTGTCAGGCTCTGTCGGGCTCTACTGGGCTCTGTCGGGCTCTGTCGGGTTCTGTCGGGCTCTGTCGGGCTCTGTCGGGCTCTGTCGGGCCCTGTCGGGCTCTGTCGGGCTCTGTCGGGTTCTGTCGGGCTCTGTCGGGCCCTGTCGGGCTCTGTCGGGCTCTGTCGGGCTCTGTCGGGCTCTACTGGGCTCTACTGTTCCCTGTCGGGCCCTGTCGGGCTCTGTCGGGCCCTGTCGGGCCCTGTCGGGCTCTGTCGGGCTCTGTCGGGCTCTACTGGACCCTGTCGGGCTCTGTCGGGCTCTGTTGGGCTCTGTCGGGCTCTGTCGGGCTCTGTCGGGCCCTGTCGGGCCCTGTTGGGCTCTGTCGGGTTCTGTCGGGCACTGTCGGGCCCTGTCGGGCTCTGTCGGGGTCTGTCGGGCCCTGTCGGGCCCTGTCAGGCTCTGTCGGGCTCTGTCGGGCTCTGTCGGACTCTACTGGGCTCTGTCGGGCTCTGTCGGGCCCTGTCGGGCTCTGTCGGGCTCTGTCGGGCTCTACTGGGCTCTGTCGGGCTCTGTCGGGCCCTGTAGGGCCCTGTCGGGCTCTGTCGGGATCTGTCGGGCTCTACTGGGCCCTGTCGGGCCCTGTCGGGCTCTCTCGGGCTCTGTCGGGCTCTACTGGGCTCTGTCGGGCTCTGTCGGGCTCTGTCGGGCTCTGTCGGGCCCTGTCGGGCTCTACTGGGCTCTGTCGGGCTCTGTCGGGCTCTACTGGGCTCTGTCGGGCTCTGTCGGGCTCTGTCGGGCCCTGTCGGGCTCTGTCGGGCCCTGTCGGGCTCTGTCGGGCTCTGTCGGGCCCTGTCGGGCTCTGTCGGGCTCTGTCGGGATCTGTCGGGCTCTGTCGGGCTCTGTCGGGCTCTACTGGGCCCTGTCGGGCTCTGTCGGGCTCTGTCGGGCTCTGTCGGGCTCTACTGGGCTCTACTATTCCCTGTCGGGCCCTGTCGGGCTCTGTCGGGCTCTGTCGGGCCCTGTCGGGCCCTGTCGGGCTCTGTCGGGCTCTGTCGGGCTCTGTCGGGCTCTGTAGGGCTCTACTGGGCTCTGTCGGGTTCTGTCGGGCTCTGTCGGGCTCTGTCGGGCCCTGTCGGGCTCTGTCGGGCTCTGTCGGGTTCTGTCGGGCTCTGTCGGGCCCTGTCGGGCTCTGTCGGGCTCTGTCGGGCTCTGTCGGGCTCTACTGGGCTCTACTGTTCCCTGTCGGGCCCTGTCGGGCTCTGTCGGGCTCTGTCGGGCTCTGTCGGGCTCTGTCGGGCTCTGTCGGGCTCTGTCGGGCTCTGTCGGGCCCTGTCGGGCTCTGTCGGGTTCTGTCGGGCCCTGTCGGGCTCTGTCGGGCTCTGTCGGGCCCTGTCGGGCTCTGTCGGGCTCTGTCGGGCTCTGTCGGGCTCTACTGGGCCCTGTCGGGCCCTGTCGGGCCCTGTCGGGCTCTGTCGGGCTCTACTGGGCCCTGTCGGGCTCTCTCGGGCCCTGTCGGGCTCTGTCGGGCTCTGTCGGGCTCTGTCGGGCTCTACTGTGCTCTGTCGGGCTCGGTCGGGCCCTGTCGGGCTCTGTCGGGCTCTGTCGGGCTCTGTCGGGCTCTGTTGGGCTCTACTGGTCTCTGACGGGCTCTGTCGGGCCCTGTCGGGCCCTGTCGGGCTCTGTCGGGCTCTGTCGAGCTCTACTGGGCTCTGTCGGGCTCTGTCGGGCCCTGTCGGGCTCTGTCGGGCTCTGTCGGGCTCTGGCGGGCTCTGTCGGGCTCTGTCGGGCTCTACTGGGCCCTGTCGGGCTCTGTCGGGCTCTGTCGGGCTCTGTCGGGCCCTGTCCGGCTCTATCGGGCTCTGTCGGGCTCTGTCGGGCCCTGTCGGGCTCTGTCGGGCCCTGTCGGGCCCTGTCGGGCTTTCTCAGGCTCTGTCGGGCTCTGTCGGGCTCTGTCGGGCTCTACTGGGCCCTGTTGGGCTCTGTCGGGCTCTGTCGGGCCCTGTCGGGCTCTACTGGGCTCTACTATTCCCTGTCGGGCCCTGTCGGGCTCTGTCGGGCCCTGTCGGGCTCTGTCGGGCTCTGTCGGGCTCTACTGGGCTCTGTCGGGCTCTGTCGGGCTCTGTCGGGCCCTGTCGGGCTCTGTCGGGCCCTGTCGGGCTCTGTCGGGCTCTGTCGGGCCCTGTCGGGCTCTGTCGGGCTCTGTCGGGATCTGTCGGGCTCTGTCGGGCTCTGTCGGGCTCTACTGGGCCCTGTCGGGCTCTGTCGGGCTCTGTCGGGCTCTGTCGGGCTCTACTGGGCTCTACTATTCCCTGTCGGGCCCTGTCGGGCTCTGTCGGGCCCTGTCGGGCTCTGTCGGGCTCTGTCGGGCCCTGTCGGGCCCTGTCGGGCTCTGTCGGGCTCTGTCGGGCTCTGTAGGGCTCTACTGGGCCCTGTCGGGCTCTGTCGGGCCCTGTCGGGCCCTGTCGGGCTCTGTCGGGCTCTTTCGGGCTCTGTCGGGCCCTGTCGGGCCCTGTCGGGCCCTGTCGGGCTCTTTCGGGCTCTGTCGGGCTCTGTCGGGCCCTGTCGGGCTCTGTCGGGCTCTATCGGGCTCTGTCGGGCCCTGTCGGGCCCTGTCGGTCCCTGTCGGGCTCTTTCGGGCTCTGTCGGGCTCTGTCGGGCCCTGTCGGGCTCTGTCGGGCTCTATCGGGCTCTGTCGGGCCCTGTCGGGCCCTGTCGGGCTCTGTCGGGCTCTGTCGGGCTCTACTGGGCCCTGTCGGGCTCTGTCGGGCTCTGTCGGGCCCTGTCGGGACCTGTCGGGCTCTGTCGGGCTCTGTCGGGCTCTGTCGGGCCCTGTCGGACTCTGTTGGGCTCTACTGGGCCCTGTCGGGCCCTGTCGGGCCCTGTCGGGCTCTGTCGGGCTCTTTCGGGCTCTGTCGGGCTCTGTCGGGCTCTACTGGGCCCTGTCGTGCCCTGTCGGGCCCTGTCGGGCTCTGTCGGGCTCTACTGGGCCCTGTCGGGCCCTGTCGGGCTCTGTCGGGCTCTGTCGGGCTCTGTCGGGCCCTGTCGGGCTCTGTTGGGCTCTGTCGAGCTCTACTGGGCCCTGTTGGGCTCTGTCGGGCCCTGTCGGGCTCTGTCGGGCTCTGTCGAGCTCTACTGGGCCCTGTTGGGCTCTGTCGGGCCCTGTCGGGCTCTGTCGGGCTCTACTGGGCACTGTCGGGCCCTGTCGGGCCCTGTCGGGCTCTGTCGGGCCCTGTCGGGCCCTGTCGGGCTCTGTCGGGCTCTGTCAGGCTCTGTCGGGCTCTACTGGGCTCTACTGTTCCCTGTCGGGCCCTGTCGGGCTCTGTCGGGCTCTGTCGGGCTCTACTGGACCCTGTCGGGCTCTGTCGGGCTCTGTTGGGCTCTGTAGGGCTCTGTCGGGCTCTGTCGGGCCCTGTCGGGCCCTGTTGGGCTCTGTCGGGTTCTGTCGGGCACTGTCGGGCCCTGTCGGGCTCTGTCGGGGTCTGTCGGGCCCTGTCGGGCCCTGTCAGGCTCTGTCGGGCTCTGTCGGGCTCTGTCGGACTCTACTGGGCTCTGTCGGGCTCTGTCGGGCCCTGTCGGGCTCTGTCGGGCTCTGTCGGGCTCTACTGGGCTCTGTCGGGCTCTGTCGGGCTCTGTCGGGCTCTGTCGGACTCTACTGGGCTCTGTCGGGCTCTGTCGGGCCCTGTCGGGCTCTGTCGGGCTCTGTCGGGTTCTACTGGGCCCTGTCGGGCCCTGTCGGGCTCTGTCGGGCTCTGTCGGGCTCTACTGGGCCCTGTCGGGCCCTGTCGGGCTCTGTCGGGCTCTGTCGGGCTCTGTCGGGCTCTGTCGGGCTCTACTGGGCTCTGTCGGGCTCTGTCGGGCTCTACTGGGCTCTGTCGGGCTCTGTCGGGCTCTGTCGGGCCCTGTCGGGCTCTGTCGGGCTCTGTCGGGCCCTGTCGGGCTCTGTCGGGCTCTGTCGGGCTCTGTCGGGCTCTACTGGGCCCTGTCGGGCTCTGTCGGGCTCTGTCGGGCTCTGTCGGGCCCTGTCGGGCTCTGTCGGGCCCTGTCGGGCTCTGTCGGGCTCTGTCGGGCTCTACTGGACCCTGTCGGGCTCTGTCGGGCCCTGTCGGGCCCTGTCGGGCTCTGTCGGGCCCTGTCGGGCTCTGTCGGGCCCTGTCGGGCCCTGTCGGGCTCTGTCGGGCTCTGTCGGGCTCTGTAGGGCTCTACTGGGCTCTGTCGGGTTCTGTCGGGCTCTGTCGGGCTCTGTCGGGCCCTGTCGGGCCCTGTCGGGCTCTGTCGGGCTCTGTCGGGTTCTGTCGGGCTCTGTCGGGCCCTGTCGGGCTCTGTCGGGCTCTGTCGGGCTCTACTGGGCTCTACTGTTCCCTGTCGGGCCCTGTCGGGCCCTGTCGGGCTCTGTCGGGCTCTGTCGGGCTCTACTGGGCCCTGTCGGGCTCTGTCGGGCTCTGTCGGGCTCTGTCGGGCTCTGTCGGGCCCTGTCGGGCTCTGTCGGGCTCTGTCGGGCCCTGTCGGGCTCTGTCGGGCTCTGTCGGGCCCTGTCGGGCTCTGTCGGGCTCTGTCGGGCTCTGTCGGGCTCTACTGGGCCCTGTCGGGCCCTGTCGGGCCCTGTCGGGCTCTGTCGGGCTCTACTGGGCCCTGTCGGGCTCTGTCGGGCCCTGTCGGGCTCTGTCGGGCTCTGTCGGGCTCTGTCGGGCTCTACTGTGCTCTGTCGGGCTCGGTCGGGCCCTGTCGGGCTCTGTCGGGCTCTGTCGGGCTCTGTCGGGATCTGTTGGGCTCTACTGGTCTCTGACGGGCTCTGTCGGGCCCTGTCGGGCCCTGTCGGGCTCTGTCGGGCTCTGTCGGGCTCTACTGGGCCCTGTCTAGCCCTGTCGGGCCCTGTCGGGCCCTGTCGGGCTCTGTCGGGCTCTGTCGAGCTCTACTGGGCTCTGTCGGGCTCTGTCGGGCCCTGTCGGGCTCTGTCGGGCTCTGTCGGGCTCTGGCGGGCTCTGTCGGGCTCTGTCGGGCTCTACTGGGCCCTGTCGGGCTCTGTCGGGCTCTGTCGGGCTCTGTCGGGCCCTGTCCGGCTCTATCGGGCTCTGTCGGGCTCTGTCGGGCCCTGTCGGGCTCTGTCGGGCCCTGTCGGGCCCTGTCGGGCTTTCTCAGGCTCTGTCGGGCTCTGTCGGGCTCTGTCGGGCTCTACTGGGCCCTGTTGGGCTCTGTCGGGCTCTGTCGGGCTCTACTGGGCTCTACTGTTCCCTGTCGGGCCCTGTCGGGCTCTGTCGGGCTCTGTCGGGCTCTGTCGGGCTCTACTGGGCCCTGTCGGGCTCTGTCGGGCTCTGTCGGGCTCTGTCGGGCCCTGTCGGGCCCTGTCGGGCTCTGTCGGGTTCTGTCGGGCCCTGTCGGGCTCTGTCGGGCTCTGTCGGGCCCTGTCGGGCTCTGTCGGGCTCTGTCGGGCTCTACTGGGCCCTGTCGGGCCCTGTCGGGCCCTTTCGGGCTCTGTCGGGCTCTACTGGGCCCTGTCGGGCTCTGTCGGGCTCTGTCGGGCTCTGTCGGGCTCTACTGGGCCCTGTCGGGCTCTGTCGGGCTCTGTCGGGCTCTGTCGGGCCCTGTCGGGCCCTGTCGGGCTCTGTCGGGTTCTGTCGGGCCCTGTCGGGCTCTGTCGGGCTCTGTCGGGCCCTGTCGGGCTCTGTCGGGCTCTGTCGGGCTCTGTCGGGCTCTACTGGGCCCTGTCGGGCCCTGTCGGGCCCTTTCGGGCTCTGTCGGGCTCTACTGGGCCCTGTCGGGCTCTGTCGGGCCCTGTCGGGCTCTGTCGGGCTCTGTCGGGCTCTGTCGGGCTCTACTGTGCTCTGTCGGGCTCGGTCGGGCCCTGTCGGGCTCTGTCGGGCTCTGTCGGGCTCTGTCGGGCCCTGTCGGGCTCTGTCGGGCTCTGTCGGGCTCTACTGGGCCCTGTCTAGCCCTGTCGGGCCCTGTCGGGCCCTGTCGGGCTCTGTCGGGCTCTGTCGAGCTCTACTGGGCTCTGTCCGGCTCTATCGGGCTCTGTCGGGCTCTGTCGGGCCCTGTCGGGCTCTGTCGGGCCCTGTCGGGCCCTGTCGGGCTTTCTCAGGCTCTGTCGGGCTCTGTCGGGCTCTGTAGGGCTCTACTGGGCCCTGTTGGGCTCTGTCGGGCTCTGTCGGGCCCTGTCGGGCTCTGTCGGGCTCTGTCGGGCCCTGTCGGGCTCTGTCGGGCCCTGTCGGGCCCTGTCGGGCTCTGTCGGGCTCTGTCGGGCTCTGTCGGGTTCTACTGGGCCTTCTCGGGCCCTGTCGGGCCCTGTCGGGCTCTGTCGGACTCTACTGGGCCCTGTCGGGCTCTGTCGGGCCCTGTCGGGCTCTGTCGGGCCCTGTCGGGCCCTGTAGGGCTCTGTCGGGCCCTGTCGGGCTCTGTCGGGCTCTGTCGGGTTCTACTGGGCCTTGTCGGGCCCTGTCGGGCCCTGTCGGGCTCTGTCGGACTCTACTGGGCCCTGTAGGGCTCTGTCGGGCCCTGTCGGGCTCTGTCGGGCTCTGTCGGGCTCTGTCGGACTCTACTGTTCCCTGTCGGGCCCTGTCGGGCTCTGTCGGGCCCTGTCGGGCTCTGTCGGGCTCTGTCGGGCCCTGTCGGGCCCTGTCGGGCTCTGTCGGGCTCTGTCGGGCTCTGTCCGGCTCTACTGGGCTCTGTCGGGCTCTGTCGGGTTCTGTCGGGCTCTGTCGGGCTCTGTCGGCACCTGTCGGGCCCTATCGGGCTCTGTCGGGCTCTGTCGGGTTCTGTCGGGCTCTGTCGGGCCCTGTCGGGCTCTGTCGGTCTCTACTGGGCCCTGTCGGGCTCTGTCGGGCCCTGTCGGGCTCTGTCGGGCTCTGTCGGGCTCTGTCGGGCTCTACTGGGCTCTACTGTTCCCTGTCGGGCCCTGTCGGGCTCTGTCGGGACCTGTCGGGCCCTCTCGGGCTCTGTCGGGCTCTGTCGGGCCCTGTCGGGCTCTGTCGGGCACTACTGGGCCCTGTCGGGCTCTGTCGGGCTCTGTCGGGCTCTGTCGGGCTCTGTCGGGCACTACTGGGCTCTGTCGGGCTCTGTCGGGCTCTGTCGGGCCCTGTCGGGCTCTGTCGGCTTCTGTCGGGCCCTGTCGGGCTCTGTCGGGCTCTTTCGGGCTCTGTCGGGCTCTGTCGGGCTCTACTGGGCTCTGTCGGGCTCTGTCGGGCTCTGTCGGGCTCTGTTGGGCTCTACTGGGCCCTGTCGGGCTCTGTCGGGCTCTGTCGGGCTCTGTCGGGCCCTGTCGGGCTCTGTCGGGCCCTGTCGGGCTCTGTCGGGCTCTGTCGGGCTCTGTCGGGCTCTACTGGGCCCTGTCGGGCTCTGTCGGGCTCTGTCGGGCTCTGTTGGGCCCTGTCGGGCTATGTCGGGCCATGTCGGGCCCTGTCGGGCTTTGTCAGGCTCTGTCGGGCTCTGTCAGGCTCTGTCGGGCTCTACTGGGCCCTGTCGGGCTCTGTCGGGCTCTGTCGGGCCCTGTCGGGCTCTGTCGGGCTCTGTCGGGCTCTGTCGGGCCCTGTCGGGCCCTGTCGGGCTCTGTCGGGCTCTACTGGGCCCTGTCGGGCTCTGTCGGGCTCTGTCGGGCTCTGTCGGGCTCTACTGGGCTCTGTCGGGCTCTGTCGGGCTCTGTCCGGGCTCTACTGGGCTAAACTGGGCCCTGTCGGGCTCTGTGGGGCTCTGTCGGGCTCTGTCGGGCTCTGTCGGGCTCTACTGGGCTCTGTCGGGCTCTGTCGGGCCTGTCGGGCTCTGTCGGGCCCTGTCGGGCCCTGTCGGGCTCTGTCGGGCTCTGTCGGGCTCTGTCGGGCCCTGTCCGGCTCTGTCGGCTCTGTCGGGCTCTGTCGGGCCCCGTCGGGCTCTGTCGGGCCCTGTCGGGCCCTGTCGGACTTTGTCGGGCTCTGTCGGGCTCTGTCGGGCTCTGTCGGGCTCTACTGGGCCCTGTCGGGCTCTGTCGGGCTCTGTCGGGCCCTGTCGGGCTCTGTCGGGCTCTGTCGGGCCCTGTCGGGCTCTGTCGGGCCCTGTCGGGCCCTGTCGGGCTTTGTCAGGCTCTGTCGGGCTCTGTCGGGCTCTGTCGGGCTCTACTGGGCCCTGTCGGGCTCTGTCGGGCTCTGTCGGGCCCTGTCGGGCTTTGTCAGGCTCTGTCGGGCTCTGTCGGGCTCTGTCGGGCTCTACTGGGCCCTGTCGGGCTCTGTCGGGCTCTGTCGGGCCCTGTCGGGCTCTGTCGGGCTCTGTCGGGCTCTGTCGGGCCCTGTCGGGCTCTGTCGGGCTCTGTCGGGCTCTGTCGGGCTCTACTGGGCCCTGTCGGGCTCTGTCGGGCTCTGTCGGGCTCTGTCGGGCCCTGTCGGGCCCTGTCGGGCTCTGTCGGGTTCTGTCGGGCCCTGTCGGGCTCTGTCGGGCTCTGTCGGGCCCTGTCGGGCTCTGTCGGGCTCTGTCGGGCTCTACTGGGCCCTGTCGGGCCCTGTCGGGCCCTTTCGGGCTCTGTCGGGCTCTACTGGGCCCTGTCGGGCTCTGTCGGGCTCTGTCGGGCTCTGTCGGGCTCTACTGGGCCCTGTCGGGCTCTGTCGGGCTCTGTCGGGCTCTGTCGGGCCCTGTCGGCCCTGTCGGGCTCTGTCGGGTTCTGTCGGGCCCTGTCGGGCTCTGTCGGGCTCTGTCGGGCCCTGTCGGGCTCTGTCGGGCTCTGTCGGGCTCTGTCGGGCTCTACTGGGCCCTGTCGGGCCCTGTCGGGCCCTTTCGGGCTCTGTCGGGCTCTACTGGGCCCTGTCGGGCTCTGTCGGGCCCTGTCGGGCTCTGTCGGGCTCTGTCGGGCTCTGTCGGGCTCTACTGTGCTCTGTCGGGCTCGGTCGGGCCCTGTCGGGCTCTGTCGGGCTCTGTCGGGCTCTGTCGGGCCCTGTCGGGCTCTGTCGGCTCTGTCGGGCTCTACTGGGCCCTGTCTAGCCCTGTCGGGCCCTGTCGGGCCCTGTCGGGCTCTGTCGGGCTCTGTCGAGCTCTACTGGGCTCTGTCCGGCTCTATCGGGCTCTGTCGGGCTCTGTCGGGCCCTGTCGGGCTCTGTCGGGCCCTGTCGGGCCCTGTCGGGCTTTCTCAGGCTCTGTCGGGCTCTGTCGGGCTCTGTAGGGCTCTACTGGGCCCTGTTGGGCTCTGTCGGGCTCTGTTGGGCCCTGTCGGGCTCTGTCGGGCTCTGTCGGGCCCTGTCGGGCTCTGTCGGGCCCTGTCGGGCCCTGTCGGGCTCTGTCGGGCTCTGTCGGGCTCTGTCGGGTTCTACTGGGCCTTCTCGGGCCCTGTCGGGCCCTGTCGGGCTCTGTCGGACTCTACTGGGCCCTGTCGGGCTCTGTCGGGCCCTGTCGGGCTCTGTCGGGCCCTGTCGGGCCCTGTAGGGCTCTGTCGGGCCCTGTCGGGCTCTGTCGGGCTCTGTCGGGTTCTACTGGGCCTTGTCGGGCCCTGTCGGGCCCTGTCGGGCTCTGTCGGACTCTACTGGGCCCTGTAGGGCTCTGTCGGGCCCTGTCGGGCTCTGTCGGGCTCTGTCGGGCTCTGTCGGACTCTACTGTTCCCTGTCGGGCCCTGTCGGGCTCTGTCGGGCCCTTTCGGGCTCTGTCGGGCTCTGTCGGGCCCTGTCGGGCCCTGTCGGGCTCTGTCGGGCTCTGTCGGGCTCTGTCCGGCTCTACTGGGCTCTGTCGGGCTCTGTCGGGTTCTGTCGGGCTCTGTCGGGCTCTGTCGGCACCTGTCGGGCCCTATCGGGCTCTGTCGGGCTCTGTCGGGTTCTGTCGGGCTCTGTCGGGCCCTGTCGGGCTCTGTCGGTCTCTACTGGGCCCTGTCGGGCTCTGTCGGGCCCTGTCGGGCTCTGTCGGGCTCTGTCGGGCTCTGTCGGGCTCTACTGGGCTCTACTGTTCCCCTGTCGGGCCCTGTCGGGCTCTGTCGGGACCTGTCGGGCCCTCTCGGGCTCTGTCGGGCTCTGTCGGGCCCTGTCGGGCTCTGTCGGGCACTACTGGGCCCTGTCGGGCTCTGTCGGGCTCTGTCGGGCTCTGTCGGGCTCTGTCGGGCACTACTGGGCTCTGTCGGGCTCTGTCGGGCTCTGTCGGGCCCTGTCGGGCTCTGTCGGCTTCTGTCGGGCCCCTGTCGGGCTCTGTCGGGCTCTTTCGGGCTCTGTCGGGCTCTGTCAGGCTCTACTGGGCTCTGTCGGGCTCTGTCGGGCTCTGTCGGGCTCTGTTGGGCTCTACTGGGCCCTGTCGGGCTCTGTCGGGCTCTGTCGGGCTCTGTCGGGCCCTGTCGGGCTCTGTCGGGCCCTGTCGGGCTCTGTCGGGCTCTGTCGGGCTCTGTCGGGCTCTACTGGGCCCTGTCGGGCTCTGTCGGGCTCTGTCGGGCTCTGTTGGGCCCTGTCGGGCTATGTCGGGCCATGTCGGGCCCTGTCGGGCTTTGTCAGGCTCTGTCGGGCTCTGTCGGGCTCTGTCGGGCTCTACTGGGCCCTGTCGGGCTCTGTCGGGCTCTGTCGGGCCCTGTCGGGCTCTGTCGGGCTCTGTCGGGCTCTGTCGGGCCCTGTCGGGCTCTGTCGGGCCCTGTCGGGCCCTGTCGGGCTCTGTCGGGCTCTACTGGGCCCTGTCGGGCTCTGTCGGGCTCTGTCGGGCTCTGTCGGGCTCTACTGGGCTTTGTCGGGCTCTGTCGGGCTCTGTCGGGCTCTACTGGGCTAAACTGGGCCCTGTCGGGCTCTGTGGGGCTCTGTCGGGCTCTGTCGGGCTCTGTCGGGCTCTACTGGGCTCTGTCGGGCTCTGTCGGGCCCTGTCGGGCTCTGTCAGGCTCTGTCGAGCTCTACTGGGCTCTGTCGGGCTCTGTCGGGCCCTGTCGGTCTCTGTCGGGCCCTGTCGGGCCCTGTCGGGCTCTGTCGGGCTCTGTCGGGCTCTGTCGGGCCCTGTCCGGCTCTGTCGGGCTCTGTCGGGCTCTGTCGGGCCCCGTCGGGCTCTGTCGGGCCCTGTCGGGCCCTGTCGGACTTTGTCGGGCTCTGTCGGGCTCTGTCGGGCTCTGTCGGGCTCTACTGGGCCCTGTCGGGCTCTGTCGGGCTCTGTCGGGCCCTGTCGGGCTCTGTCGGGCTCTGTCGGGCCCTGTCGGGCTCTGTCGGGCCCTGTCGGGCCCTGTCGGGCTTTGTCAGGCTCTGTCGGGCTCTGTCGGGCTCTGTCGGGCTCTACTGGGCCCTGTCGGGCTCTGTCGGGCTCTGTCGGGCCCTGTCGGGCTCTGTCGGGCTCTGTCGGGCTCTGTCGGGCCCTGTCGGGCTCTGTCGGGCCCTGTCGGGCCCTGTCGGGCTCTGTCAGGCTCTGTCGGGCCCTGTCGGGCTCTGTCGGGCCCTGTCGGGCCCTGTCGGGCTCTGTCGGGCTCTACTGGGCCCTGTCGGGCTCTGTCGGGCTCTGTCGGGCCCTGTCGGTCTCTCTCGGGCCCTGTCGGGCTCTGTCGGGCTCTACTGGGCTCTGTCGGGCTCTGTCGGGCTCTGTCGGGCCCTTTTGGGCTCTGTCGGGCTCTGTCAGGCTCTGTCGGGCTCTACTGGGCCCTGTCGGGCTCTGTCGGGCTCTGTCGGGCTCTGTCGGGCCCTGTCCGGCTCTGTCGGGCTCTGTCGGGCTCTGTCGGGCCCTGTCGGGCTCTGTCGGGCCCTGTCGGGCCCTGTCGGGCTTTGTCAGGCTCTGTCGGGCTCTGTCGGGCTCTGTCGGGCCCTGTCGGGCCCTGTCGGGCTCTGTCGGGCTCTGTCGGGCTCTGTCGGGCTCTACTGGGCCCTGTCGGGCCCTGTCGGGCTCTGTCGGGCTCTGTCGGGCTCTTCTGGGCTCTACTGTTCCCTGTCGGGCCCTGTCGGGCTCTGTCGGGCCCTGTCGGGCTCTGTCGGGCTCTGTTGGGCCCTGTCGGGCTCTGTCGGGCTCTGTCGGGCTCTGTCGGGCTCTGTCGGGATCTACTGGGCTCTGTCGGGCTCTGTCGGGATCTGTCGGGCTCTGTCGGGCTCTGTCGGGCTCTACTGGGCCCTGTCGGGCTCTGTCGGGCTCTGTCGGGCTCTGTCGGGCTCTGTCGGGCCCTGTCGGGCTCTGTCGGGCTCTACTGGGCACTGTCGGGCCCTGTCGGGCCCTGTCGGGCTCTGTCGGGCCCTGTCGGGCCCTGTCAGGCTCTGTCGGGCTCTGTCGGGCTCTACTGGGCTCTGTCGGTCTCTGTCGGGCCCTGTCGGGCTCTGTCGGGCCCTGTCGGACTCTGTCGGGCTCTGTCGGGCTCTGTCAGGCTCTACTGGGCCCTGTCGGGCTCTGTCGGGCTCTGTCGAGCTCTGTCGGGCTCTACTGGGCTCTGTCGGGCTCTTTCGGGCCCTGTCGGGCTCTGTCGGGCCCTGTCGAGCTCTGTCGGGCTCTGTGAGGCTCTACTGGGCCCTGTCGGGCTCTGTCGGGCTCTGTCGGGCCCTGTCGGGCTCTGTCGGGCTCTGTCGGGCTCTGTCGGGCTCTACTGGGCCCTGTCGGGCTCTGTCGGGCTCTGTCGGGCTCTGTCGGGCTCTACTGGGCTCTGTCGGGCCCTGTCGGGCCCTGTCGGGCCCTGTCGGGCTCTGTCGGGCCCTGTCGGGCCCTGTCGGGCTCTGTCGGGCTCTTTCGGGCTCTGTCGGGCTCTGTCGGGCCCTGTCGGGCCCTGTCGGGCTCTGTCGGTCTCTGTCGGGCCCTGTCGGGCTCTGTCGGGCCCTGTCGGACTCTGTCGGGCTCTGTCGGGCTCTGTCGGGCTCTGTCGGGCTCTGTCGGGCTCTACTGGGCCCTGTCGGGCTCTGTCGGGCTCTGTCGGGCTCTGTCGGGCTCTACTGGGCTCTGTCGGGCCCTGTCGGGCCCTGTCGGGCCCTGTCGGGCTCTGTCGGGCCCTGTCGGGCCCTGTCGGGCTCTGTCGGGCTCTTTCGGGCTCTGTCGGGCCCTGTCGGGCTCTGTCGGGCTCTTTCGGGCTCTGTCGGGCTCTACTGGGCCCTGTCGTGCCCTGTCGGGCCCTGTCGGGATCTGTCGGGCTCTACTGGGCCCTGTCGGGCCCTGTCGGGCTCTGTCGGGCTCTGTCGGGCTCTGTCGGGCCCTGTCGGGCTCTGTTGGGCTCTACTGGTCCCTGTCGGGCCCTGTCGGGCTCTGTCGGGCCCTGTCGGGCCCTGTCGGGCTCTGTCGGGCTCTGTCGAGCTCTACTGGGCCCTGTCGGGCTCTGTCGGGCCCTGTCGGGCTCTGTCGGGCTCTACTGGGCACTGTCGGGCCCTGTCGGGCCCTGTCGGGCTCTGTCGGGCCCTGTCGGGCCCTGTCGGGCTCTGTCGGGCTCTGTCGAGCTCTTCTGGGCTCTGTCGGGCTCTGTCGGGCCCTGTCGGGCTCTGTCGGGCCCTGTCGGGCTCTGTCGGGCTCTACTGGGCCCTGTCGGGCTCTGTCGAGCTCTGTCGGGCCCTGTCGGGCTTTGTCGGGCTCTGTCGGGCTCTGTCGGGCTCTGTCGGGCTCTACTGGGCCCTGTTGTGCCCTGTCGGGCCCTGTCAGGCTCTGTCGGGCTCTACTGGGCCCTGTCGGGCTCTGTCGGGCCCTGTCGGGCTCTGTCGGGCTCTGTCGGGCTCTGTCGGGCTCTACTGGGCTCTACTGTTCCCTGTCAGGCCCTGTCGGGCTCTGTCGGGCCCTGTCGGGCTCTGTCGGGCTCTGTCGGGCCCTGTCGGGCCCTGTCGGGCTCTGTCGGGCTCTGTCAGGCTCTGTCGGGCTCTACTGGGCTCTGTCGGGCTCTGTCGGGTTCTGTCGGGCTCTGTCGGGCTCTGTCGGGCCCTGTCGGGTCCTGTCGGGCTCTGTCGGGCTCTGTCGGGTTCTGTCGGGCTCTGTCGGGCCCTGTCGGGCTCTGTCGGGCTCTGTCGGGCTCTGTCGGGCTCTACTGGGCTCTACTGTTCCCTGTCGGGCCCTGTCGGGCTCTGTCGGGCCCTGTCGGGCCCTGTCGGGCTCTGTCGGGCTCTGTCGGGCTCTACTGGACCCTGTCGGGCTCTGTCGGGCTCTGTTGGGCTCTGTCGGGCTCTGTCGGGCTCTGTCGGGCCCTGTCGGGCCCTGTTGGGCTCTGTCGGGTTCTCTCGGGCACTGTCGGGCCCTGTCGGGCTCTGTCGGGGTCTGTCGGGCCCTGTCGGGCCCTGTCAGGCTCTGTCGGGCTCTGTCGGGCTCTGTCGGACTCTACTGGGCTCTGTCGGGCTCTGTCGGGCCCTGTCGGGCTCTGTCGGGCTCTGTCGGGCTCTACTGGGCTCTGTCGGGCTCTACTGGGCTCTGTCGGGCTCTGTCGGGCCCTGTCGGGCCCTGTCGGGCTCTGTCGGGCTCTGTCGGGCTCTACTGGGCCCTGTCGGGCCCTGTCGGGCTCTGTCGGGCTCTGTCGGGCTCTACTGGGCTCTGTCGGGCTCTGTCGGGCTCTGTCGGGCCCTGTCGGGCTCTACTGGGCTCTGTCGGGCTCTGTCGGGCTCTACTGGGCTCTGTCGGGCTCTGTCGGGCTCTGTCGGGCCCTGTCGGGCTCTGTCGGGCTCTGTCGGGCCCTGTCGGGCTCTGTCGGGCTCTGTCGGGATCTGTCGGGCTCTGTCGGGCTCTGTCGGGCTCTACTGGGCCCTGTCGGGCTCTGTCGGGCTCTGTCGGGCTCTGTCGGGCTCTACTGGGCTCTACTATTCCCTGTCGGGCCCTGTCGGGCTCTGTCGGGCTCTGTCGGGCCCTGTCGGGCCCTGTCGGGCTCTGTCGGGCTCTGTCGGGCTCTGTAGGGCTCTACTGGGCTCTGTCGGGTTCTGTCGGGCTCTGTCGGGCTCTGTCGGGCCCTGTCGGGCTCTGTCGGGCTCTGTCGGGCTCTGTCGGGTTCTGTCGAGCTCTGTCGGGCCCTGTCGGGCTCTGTCGGGCTCTGTCGGGCTCTGTCGGGTTCTACTGGGCTCTACTGTTCCCTGTCGGGCCCTGTCGGGCTCTGTCGGGCTCTGTCGGGCTCTGTCGGGCTCTACTGGGCCCTGTCGGGCTCTGTCGGGCTCTGTCGGGCTCTGTCGGGCTCTGTCGGGCCCTGTCGGGCTCTGTCGGGTTCTGTCGGGCCCTGTCGGGCTCTGTCGGGCTCTGTCGGGCCCTGTCGGGCTCTGTCGGGCTCTGTCGGGCTCTGTCGGGCTCTACTGGGCCCTGTCGGGCCCTGTCGGGCCCTGTCGGGCTCTGTCGGGCTCTACTGGGCCCTGTCGGGCTCTCTCGGGCCCTGTCGGGCTCTGTCGGGCTCTGTCGGGCTCTGTCGGGCTCTACTGTGCTCTGTCGGGCTCGGTCGGGCCCTATCGGGCTCTGTCGGGCTCTGTCGGGCTCTGTCGGGCTCTGTTGGGCTCTACTGGTCTCTGACGGGCTCTGTCGGGCCCTGTCGGGCCCTGTCGGGCTCTGTCGGGCTCTGTCGGGCTCTACTGGGCCCTGTCTAGCCCTGTCGGGCCCTGTCGGGCCCTGTCGGGCTCTGTCGGGCTCTGTCGAGCTCTACTGGGCTCTGTCGGGCTCTGTCGGGCCCTGTCGGGCTCTGTCGGGCTCTGTCGGGCTCTGGCGGGCTCTGTCGGGCTCTGTCGGGCTGTACTGGGCCCTGTCGGGCTCTGTCGGGCTCTGTCGGGCTCTGTCGGGCCCTGTCCGGCTCTATCGGGCTCTGTCGGGCTCTGTCGGGCCCTGTCGGGCTCTGTCGGGCCCTGTCGGGCCCTGTCGGGCTTTCTCAGGCTCTGTCGGGCTCTGTCGGGCTCTGTCGGGCTCTACTGGGCCCTGTTGGGCTCTGTCGGGCTCTGTCGGGCCCTGTCGGGCTCTACTGGGCTCTACTATTCCCTGTCGGGCCCTGTCGGGCTCTGTCGGGCCCTGTCGGGCTCTGTCGGGCTCTGTCGGGCTCTACTGGGCTCTGTCGGGCTCTGTCGGGCTCTGTCGGGCCCTGTCGGGCTCTGTCGGGCCCTGTCGGGCTCTGTCGGGCTCTGTCGGGCCCTGTCGGGCTCTGTCGGGCTCTGTCGGGCCCTGTCGGGCTCTGTCGGGCTCTGTCGGGCTCTGTCGGGCTCTACTGGGCCCTGTCGGGCTCTGTCGGGCCCTGTCGGGCTCTGTCGGGCCCTGTCGGGCCCTGTCGGGCTTTGTCAGGCTCTGTCGGGCTCTGTCGGGCTCTGTCGGGCTCTACTGGGCCCTGTCGGGCTCTGTCGGGCTCTGTCGGGCCCTGTCGGGCTCTGTCGGGCTCTGTCGGGCTCTGTCGGGCCCTGTCGGGCCCTGTCGGGCTCTGTCAGGCTCTGTCGGGCCCTGTCGGGCTCTGTCGGGCCCTGTCGGGCCCTGTCGGGCTCTGTCGGGCTCTACTGGGCCCTGTCGGGCTCTGTCGGGCTCTGTCGGGCCCTGTCGGTCTCTCTCGGGCCCTGTCGGGCTCTGTCGGGCCCTGTCGGGCTCTGTCGGGCTCTACTGGGCTCTGTCGGGCTCTGTCGGGCTCTGTCGGGCCCTTTTGGGCTCTGTCGGGCTCTGTCAGGCTCTGTCGGGCTCTACTGGGCCCTGTCGGGCTCTGTCGGGCTCTGTCGGGCTCTGTCGGGCCCTGTCCGGCTCTGTCGGGCTCTGTCGGGCTCTGTCGGGCCCTGTCGGGCTCTGTCGGGCCCTGTCGGGCCCTGTCGGGCTTTGTCAGGCTCTGTCGGGCTCTGTCGGGCCCTGTCGGGCCCTGTCGGGCTCTGTCGGGCTCTGTCGGGCTCTGTCGGGCTCTACTGGGCCCTGTCGGGCCCTGTCGGGCCCTGTCGGGCTCTGTCGGGCTCTACTGGGCCCTGTCGGGCTCTGTCGGGCTCTGTCGGGCTCTGTCGGGCTCTTCTGGGCTCTACTGTTCCCTGTCGGGCCCTGTCGGGCTCTGTCGGGCCCTGTCGGGCTCTGTCGGGCTCTGTTGGGCCCTGTCGGGCTCTGTCGGGCTCTGTCGGGCTCTGTCGGGCTCTACTGGGCCCTGTCGGGCTCTGTCGGGCTCTGTCGGGCTCTGTCGGGCCCTGTCGGGCTCTGTCGGGTTCTGTCGGGCCCTGTCGGGCTCTGTCGGGCTCTGTCGGGCTCTGTCGGGCTCTGTCGGGCTCTGTCGGGCTCTGTCGGGCTCTACTGGGCCCTGTCGGGCCCTGTCGGGCCCTGTCGGGCTCTGTCGGGCTCTACTGGGCCCTGTCGGGCTCTCTCGGGCCCTGTCGGGCTCTGTCGGGCTCTGTCGGGCTCTGTCGGGCTCTACTGTGCTCTGTCGGGCTCGGTCGGGCCCTGTCAGGCTCTGTCGGGCTCTGTCGGGCTCTGTCGGGCTCTGTTGGGCTCTACTGGTCTCTGACGGGCTCTGTCGGGCCCTGTCGGGCCCTGTCGGGCTCTGTCGGGCTCTGTCGGGCTCTACTGGGCCCTGTCTAGCCCTGTCGGGCCCTGTCGGGCCCTGTCGGGCTCTGTCGGGCTCTGTCGAGCTCTACTGGGCTCTGTCGGGCTCTGTCGGGCCCTGTCGGGCTCTGTCGGGCTCTGTCGGGCTCTGGCGGGCTCTGTCGGGCTCTACTGGGCCCTGTCGGGCTCTGTCGGGCTCTGTCGGGCCCTGTCGGGCTCTGTCGGGCTCTGTCGGGCTCTGTCGGGCCCTGTCGGGCTCTGTCGGGCCCTGTCGGGCCCTGTCGGGCTCTGTCGGGCTCTACTGGGCCCTGTCGGGCTCTGTCGGGCTCTGTCGGGCTCTGTCGGGCTCTACTGGGCTCTGTCGGGCTCTGTCGGGCTCTGTCGGGCTCTACTGGGCTAAACTGGGCCCTGTCGGGCTCTGTGGGGCTCTGTCGGGCTCTGTCGGGCTCTGTCGGGCTCTACTGGGCTCTGTCGGGCTCTGTCGGGCCCTGTCGGGCTCTGTCAGGCTCTGTCGAGCTCTACTGGGCTCTGTCGGGCTCTGTCGGGCCCTGTCGGTCTCTGTCGGGCCCTGTCGGGCCCTGTCGGGCTCTGTCGGGCTCTGTCGGGCTCTGTCGGGCCCTGTCCGGCTCTGTCGGGCTCTGTCGGGCTCTGTCGGGCCCCGTCGGGCTCTGTCGGGCCCTGTCGGGCCCTGTCGGACTTTGTCGGGCTCTGTCGGGCTCTGTCGGGCTCTGTCGGGCTCTACTGGGCCCTGTCGGGCTCTGTCGGGCTCTGTCGGGCCCTGTCGGGCTCTGTCGGGCTCTGTCGGGCCCTGTCGGGCTCTGTCGGGCCCTGTCGGGCCCTGTCGGGCTCTGTCAGGCTCTGTCGGGCCCTGTCGGGCTCTGTCGGGCCCTGTCGGGCCCTGTCGGGCTCTGTCGGGCTCTACTGGGCCCTGTCGGGCTCTGTCGGGCTCTGTCGGGCCCTGTCGGTCTCTCTCGGGCCCTGTCGGGCTCTGTCGGGCTCTACTGGGCTCTGTCGGGCTCTGTCGGGCTCTGTCGGGCCCTTTTGGGCTCTGTCGGGCTCTGTCAGGCTCTGTCGGGCTCTACTGGGCCCTGTCGGGCTCTGTCGGGCTCTGTCGGGCTCTGTCGGGCCCTGTCCGGCTCTGTCGGGCTCTGTCGGGCTCTGTCGGGCCCTGTCGGGCTCTGTCGGGCCCTGTCGGGCCCTGTCGGGCTTTGTCAGGCTCTGTCGGGCTCTGTCGGGCTCTGTCGGGCCCTGTCGGGCCCTGTCGGGCTCTGTCGGGCTCTGTCGGGCTCTGTCGGGCTCTACTGGGCCCTGTCGGGCCCTGTCGGGCTCTGTCGGGCTCTGTCGGGCTCTTCTGGGCTCTACTGTTCCCTGTCGGGCCCTGTCGGGCTCTGTCGGGCCCTGTCGGGCTCTGTCGGGCTCTGTTGGGCCCTGTCGGGCTCTGTCGGGCTCTGTCGGGCTCTGTCGGGCTCTGTCGGGATCTACTGGGCTCTGTCGGGCTCTGTCGGGATCTGTCGGGCTCTGTCGGGCTCTGTCGGGCTCTACTGGGCCCTGTCGGGCTCTGTCGGGCTCTGTCGGGCTCTGTCGGGCTCTGTCGGGCCCTGTCGGGCTCTGTCGGGCTCTACTGGGCACTGTCGGGCCCTGTCGGGCCCTGTCGGGCTCTGTCGGGCCCTGTCGGGCCCTGTCAGGCTCTGTCGGGCTCTGTCGGGCTCTACTGGGCTCTGTCGGTCTCTGTCGGGCCCTGTCGGGCTCTGTCGGGCCCTGTCGGACTCTGTCGGGCTCTGTCGGGCTCTGTCAGGCTCTACTGGGCCCTGTCGGGCTCTGTCGGGCTCTGTCGAGCTCTGTCGGGCTCTACTGGGCTCTGTCGGGCTCTTTCGGGCCCTGTCGGGCTCTGTCGGGCCCTGTCGAGCTCTGTCGGGCTCTGTGAGGCTCTACTGGGCCCTGTCGGGCTCTGTCGGGCTCTGTCGGGCCCTGTCGGGCTCTGTCGGGCTCTGTCGGGCTCTGTCGGGCCCTGTCGGGCCCTGTCGGGCTCTGTCGGTCTCTGTCGGGCCCTGTCGGGCTCTGTCGGGCCCTGTCGGACTCTGTCGGGCTCTGTCGGGCTCTGTCGGGCTCTGTCGGGCTCTGTCGGGCTCTGTCGGGCTCTACTGGGCCCTGTCGGGCTCTGTCGGGCTCTGTCGGGCTCTGTCGGGCTCTACTGGGCTCTGTCGGGCCCTGTCGGGCCCTGTCGGGCCCTGTCGGGCTCTGTCGGGCCCTGTCGGGCCCTGTCGGGCTCTGTCGGGCTCTTTCGGGCTCTGTCGGGCCCTGTCGGGCTCTGTCGGGCTCTTTCGGGCTCTGTCGGGCTCTACTGGGCCCTGTCGTGCCCTGTCGGGCCCTGTCGGGATCTGTCGGGCTCTACTGGGCCCTGTCGGGCCCTGTCGGGCTCTGTCGGGCTCTGTCGGGCTCTGTCGGGCCCTGTCGGGCTCTGTTGGGCTCTACTGGTCCCTGTCGGGCCCTGTCGGGCTCTGTCGGGCCCTGTCGGGCCCTGTCGGGCTCTGTCGGGCTCTGTCGAGCTCTACTGGGCCCTGTCGGGCTCTGTCGGGCCCTGTCGGGCTCTGTCGGGCTCTACTGGGCACTGTCGGGCCCTGTCGGGCCCTGTCGGGCTCTGTCGGGCCCTGTCGGGCCCTGTCGGGCTCTGTCGGGCTCTGTCGAGCTCTACTGGGCTCTGTCGGGCTCTGTCGGGCCCTGTCGGGCTCTGTCGGGCCCTGTCGGGCTCTGTCGGGCTCTACTGGGCCCTGTCGGGCTCTGTCGGGCTCTGTCGGGCCCTGTCGGGCTTTGTCGGGCTCTGTCGGGCTCTGTCGGGCTCTGTCGGGCTCTACTGGGCCCTGTTGTGCCCTGTCGGGCCCTGTCGGGCTCTGTCGGGCTCTACTGGGCCCTGTCGGGCTCTGTCGGGCCCTGTCGGGCTCTGTCGGGCTCTGTCGGGCTCTGTCGGGCTCTACTGGGCTCTACTGTTCCCTGTCAGGCCCTGTCGGGCTCTGTCGGGCCCTGTCGGGCTCTGTCGGGCTCTGTCGGGCCCTGTCGGGCCCTGTCGGGCTCTGTCGGGCTCTGTCAGGCTCTGTCGGGCTCTACTGGGCTCTGTCGGGCTCTGTCGGGTTCTGTCGGGCTCTGTCGGGCTCTGTCGGGCCCTGTCGGGCCCTGTCGGGCTCTGTCGGGCTCTGTCGGGTTCTGTCGGGCTCTGTCGGGCCCTGTCGGGCTCTGTCGGGCTCTGTCGGGCTCTGTCGGGCTCTACTGGGCTCTACTGTTCCCTGTCGGGCCCTGTCGGGCTCTGTCGGGCCCTGTCGGGCCCTGTCGGGCTCTGTCGGGCTCTGTCGGGCTCTACTGGACCCTGTCGGGCTCTGTCGGGCTCTGTTGGGCTCTGTCGGGCTCTGTCGGGCTCTGTCGGGCCCTGTCAGGCCCTGTTGGGCTCTGTCGGGTTCTCTCGGGCACTGTCGGGCCCTGTCGGGCTCTGTCGGGGTCTGTCGGGCCCTGTCGGGCCCTGTCAGGCTCTGTCGGGCTCTGTCGGGCTCTGTCGGACTCTACTGGGCTCTGTCGGGCTCTGTCGGGCCCTGTCGGGCTCTGTCGGGCTCTGTCGGGCTCTACTGGGCTCTGTCGGGCTCTACTGGGCTCTGTCGGGCTCTGTCGGGCCCTGTCGGGCCCTGTCGGGCTCTGTCGGGCTCTGTCGGGCTCTACTGGGCCCTGTCGGGCCCTGTCGGGCTCTGTCGGGCTCTGTCGGGCTCTACTGGGCTCTGTCGGGCTCTGTCGGGCTCTGTCGGGCCCTGTCGGCCTCTACTGGGCTCTGTCGGGCTCTGTCGGGCTCTACTGGGCTCTGTCGGGCTCTGTCGGGCCCTGTCGGGCTCTGTCGGGCTCTGTCGGGCCCTGTCGGGCTCTGTCGGGCTCTGTCGGGATCTGTCGGGCTCTGTCGGGCTCTGTCGGGCTCTACTGGGCCCTGTCGGGCTCTGTCGGGCTCTGTCGGGCTCTGTCGGGCTCTACTGGGCTCTACTATTCCCTGTCGGGCCCTGTCGGGCTCTGTCGGGCTCTGTCGGGCCCTGTCGGGCCCTGTCGGGCTCTGTCGGGCTCTGTCGGGCTCTGTAGGGCTCTACTGGGCTCTGTCGGGTTCTGTCGGGCTCTGTCGGGCTCTGTCGGGCCCTGTCGGGCTCTGTCGGGCTCTGTCGGGCTCTGTCGGGTTCTGTCGAGCTCTGTCGGGCCCTGTCGGGCTCTGTCGGGCTCTGTCGGGCTCTGTCGGGTTCTACTGGGCTCTACTGTTCCCTGTCGGGCCCTGTCGGGCTCTGTCGGGCTCTGTCGGGCTCTGTCGGGCTCTACTGGGCCCTGTCGGGCTCTGTCGGGCTCTGTCGGGCTCTGTCGGGCTCTGTCGGGCCCTGTCGGGCTCTGTCGGGTTCTGTCGGGCCCTGTCGGGCTCTGTCGGGCTCTGTCGGGCCCTGTCGGGCTCTGTCGGGCTCTGTCGGGCTCTGTCGGGCTCTACTGGGCCCTGTCGGGCCCTGTCGGGCCCTGTCGGGCTCTGTCGGGCTCTACTGGGCCCTGTCGGGCTCTCTCGGGCCCTGTCGGGCTCTGTCGGGCTCTGTCGGGCTCTGTCGGGCTCTACTGTGCTCTGTCGGGCTCGGTCGGGCCCTATCGGGCTCTGTCGGGCTCTGTCGGGCTCTGTCGGGCTCTGTTGGGCTCTACTGGTCTCTGACGGGCTCTGTCGGGCCCTGTCGGGCCCTGTCGGGCTCTGTCGGGCTCTGTCGGGCTCTACTGGGCCCTGTCTAGCCCTGTCGGGCCCTGTCGGGCCCTGTCGGGCTCTGTCGGGCTCTGTCGAGCTCTACTGGGCTCTGTCGGGCTCTGTCGGGCCCTGTCGGGCTCTGTCGGGCTCTGTCGGGCTCTGGCGGGCTCTGTCGGGCTCTGTCGGGCTCTACTGGGCCCTGTCGGGCTCTGTCGGGCTCTGTCGGGCTCTGTCGGGCCCTGTCCGGCTCTATCGGGCTCTGTCGGGCTCTGTCGGGCCCTGTCGGGCTCTGTCGGGCCCTGTCGGGCCCTGTCGGGCTTTCTCAGGCTCTGTCGGGCTCTGTCGGGCTCTGTCGGGCTCTACTGGGCCCTGTTGGGCTCTGTCGGGCTCTGTCGGGCCCTGTCGGGCTCTACTGGGCTCTACTATTCCCTGTCGGGCCCTGTCGGGCTCTGTCGGGCCCTGTCGGGCTCTGTCGGGCTCTGTCGGGCTCTACTGGGCTCTGTCGGGCTCTGTCGGGCTCTGTCGGGCCCTGTCGGGCTCTGTCGGGCCCTGTCGGGCTCTGTCGGGCTCTGTCGGGCCCTGTCGGGCTCTGTCGGGCTCTGTCGGGCCCTGTCGGGCTCTGTCGGGCTCTGTCGGGCTCTG
This sequence comes from Caloenas nicobarica, assembly GCF_036013445.1. Lineage (NCBI taxonomy): Eukaryota > Metazoa > Chordata > Aves > Columbiformes > Columbidae > Caloenas > Caloenas nicobarica. The sequence continues at coordinate 215,714 of NW_027017182.1, forward strand.
TCGGGCTCTACTGGGCCCTGTCGGGCTCTGTCGGGCCCTGTCGGGCTCTGTCGGGCCCTGTCGGGCCCTGTCGGGCTTTGTCAGGCTCTGTCGGGCTCTGTCGGGCTCTGTCGGGCTCTACTGGGCCCTGTCGGGCTCTGTCGGGCTCTGTCGGGCCCTGTCGGGCTCTGTCGGGCTCTGTCGGGCTCTGTCGGGCCCTGTCGGGCCCTGTCGGGCTCTGTCAGGCTCTGTCGGGCCCTGTCGGGCTCTGTCGGGCCCTGTCGGGCCCTGTCGGGCTCTGTCGGGCTCTACTGGGCCCTGTCGGGCTCTGTCGGGCTCTGTCGGGCCCTGTCGGTCTCTCTCGGGCCCTGTCGGGCTCTGTCGGGCCCTGTCGGGCTCTGTCGGGCTCTACTGGGCTCTGTCGGGCTCTGTCGGGCTCTGTCGGGCCCTTTTGGGCTCTGTCGGGCTCTGTCAGGCTCTGTCGGGCTCTACTGGGCCCTGTCGGGCTCTGTCGGGCTCTGTCGGGCTCTGTCGGGCCCTGTCCGGCTCTGTCGGGCTCTGTCGGGCTCTGTCGGGCCCTGTCGGGCTCTGTCGGGCCCTGTCGGGCCCTGTCGGGCTTTGTCAGGCTCTGTCGGGCTCTGTCGGGCCCTGTCGGGCCCTGTCGGGCTCTGTCGGGCTCTGTCGGGCTCTGTCGGGCTCTACTGGGCCCTGTCGGGCCCTGTCGGGCCCTGTCGGGCTCTGTCGGGCTCTACTGGGCCCTGTCGGGCTCTGTCGGGCTCTGTCGGGCTCTGTCGGGCTCTTCTGGGCTCTACTGTTCCCTGTCGGGCCCTGTCGGGCTCTGTCGGGCCCTGTCGGGCTCTGTCGGGCTCTGTTGGGCCCTGTCGGGCTCTGTCGGGCTCTGTCGGGCTCTGTCGGGCTCTACTGGGCCCTGTCGGGCTCTGTCGGGCTCTGTCGGGCTCTGTCGGGCTCTGTCGGGCCCTGTCGGGCTCTGTCGGGTTCTGTCGGGCCCTGTCGGGCTCTGTCGGGCTCTGTCGGGCTCTGTCGGGCTCTGTCGGGCTCTGTCGGGCTCTACTGGGCCCTGTCGGGCCCTGTCGGGCCCTGTCGGGCTCTGTCGGGCTCTACTGGGCCCTGTCGGGCTCTCTCGGGCCCTGTCGGGCTCTGTCGGGCTCTGTCGGGCTCTGTCGGGCTCTACTGTGCTCTGTCGGGCTCGGTCGGGCCCTGTCAGGCTCTGTCGGGCTCTGTCGGGCTCTGTCGGGCTCTGTTGGGCTCTACTGGTCTCTGACGGGCTCTGTCGGGCCCTGTCGGGCCCTGTCGGGCTCTGTCGGGCTCTGTCGGGCTCTACTGGGCCCTGTCTAGCCCTGTCGGGCCCTGTCGGGCCCTGTCGGGCTCTGTCGGGCTCTGTCGAGCTCTACTGGGCTCTGTCGGGCTCTGTCGGGCCCTGTCGGGCTCTGTCGGGCTCTGTCGGGCTCTGGCGGGCTCTGTCGGGCTCTGTCGGGCTCTACTGGGCCCTGTCGGGCTCTGTCGGGCTCTGTCGGGCTCTGTCGGGCCCTGTCCCGCTCTATCGGGCTCTGTCGGGCTCTGTCGGGCCCTGTCGGGCTCTGTCGGGCCCTGTCGGGCCCTGTCGGGCTTTCTCAGGCTCTGTCGGGCTCTGTCGGGCTCTGTCGGGCTCTACTGGGCCCTGTTGGGCTCTGTCGGGCTCTGTCGGGCCCTGTCGGGCTCTACTGGGCTCTGTCGGGCTCTGTCGGGCTCTGTCGGGCCCTGTCGGGCTCTGTCGGGCCCTGTCGGGCTCTGTCGGGCTCTGTCGGGCTCTGTCGGGCTCTACTGGGCCCTGTCGGGCTCTGTCGGGCTCTGTCGGGCTCTGTCGGGCCCTGTCGGGCTCTGTCGGGCCCTGTCGGGCCCTGTCGGGCTTTGTCAGGCTCTGTCGGGCTCTGTCGGGCTCTGTCGGGCTCTACTGGGCCCTGTCGGGCTCTGTCGGGCTCTGTCGGGCCCTGTCGGGCTCTGTCGGGCTCTGTCGGGCTCTGTCGGGCCCTGTCGGGCTCTGTCGGGCCCTGTCGGGCCCTGTCGGGCTCTGTCAGGCTCTGTCGGGCCCTGTCGGGCTCTGTCGGGCCCTGTCGGGCCCTGTCGGGCTCTGTCGGGCTCTACTGGGCCCTGTCGGGCTCTGTCGGGCTCTGTCGGGCCCTGTCGGTCTCTCTCGGGCCCTGTCGGGCTCTGTCGGGCCCTGTCGGGCTCTGTCGGGCTCTACTGGGCTCTGTCGGGCTCTGTCGGGCTCTGTCGGGCCCTTTTGGGCTCTGTCGGGCTCTGTCAGGCTCTGTCGGGCTCTACTGGGCCCTGTCGGGCTCTGTCGGGCTCTGTCGGGCTCTGTCGGGCCCTGTCCGGCTCTGTCGGGCTCTGTCGGGCTCTGTCGGGCCCTGTCGGGCTCTGTCGGGCCCTGTCGGGCCCTGTCGGGCTTTGTCAGGCTCTGTCGGGCTCTGTCGGGCTCTGTCGGGCCCTGTCGGGCCCTGTCGGGCTCTGTCGGGCTCTGTCGGGCTCTGTCGGGCTCTACTGGGCCCTGTCGGGCCCTGTCGGGCCCTGTTGGGCTCTGTCGGGCTCTACTGGGCCCTGTCGGGCTCTGTCGGGCTCTGTCGGGCTCTGTCGGGCTCTTCTGGGCTCTACTGTTCCCTGTCGGGCCCTGTCGGGCTCTGTCGGGCCCTGTCGGGCTCTGTCGGGCTCTGTTGGGCCCTGTCGGGCTCTGTCGGGCTCTGTCGGGCTCTGTCGGGCTCTGTCGGGATCTACTGGGCTCTGTCGGGCTCTGTCGGGATCTGTCGGGCTCTGTCGGGCTCTGTCGGGCTCTACTGGGCCCTGTCGGGCTCTGTCGGGCTCTGTCGGGCTCTGTCGGGCTCTGTCGGGCCCTGTCGGGCTCTGTCGGGCTCTACTGGGCACTGTCGGGCCCTGTCGGGCCCTGTCGGGCTCTGTCGGGCCCTGTCGGGCCCTGTCAGGCTCTGTCGGGCTCTGTCGGGCTCTACTGGGCTCTGTCGGTCTCTGTCGGGCCCTGTCGGGCTCTGTCGGGCCCTGTCGGACTCTGTCGGGCTCTGTCGGGCTCTGTCAGGCTCTACTGGGCCCTGTCGGGCTCTGTCGGGCTCTGTCGAGCTCTGTCGGGCTCTACTGGGCTCTGTCGGGCTCTTTCGGGCCCTGTCGGGCTCTGTCGGGCCCTGTCGAGCTCTGTCGGGCTCTGTGAGGCTCTACTGGGCCCTGTCGGGCTCTGTCGGGCTCTGTCGGGCCCTGTCGGGCTCTGTCGGGCTCTGTCGGGCTCTGTCGGGCTCTACTGGGCCCTGTCGGGCTCTGTCGGGCTCTGTCGGGCCCTGTCGGGCCCTGTCGGGCCCTGTCGGGCTCTTTCGGGCTCTGTCGGGCTCTGTCGGGCCCTGTCGGGCTCTGTCGGGCTCTGTCGGGCCCTGTCGGGCCCTGTCGGGCTCTGTTGGGCTCTGTCGGGCTCTACTGGGCCCTGTCGGGCTCTGTCGGGCTCTGTCGGGCCCTGTCGGGCCCTGTCGGGCTCTGTCGGGCTCTGTCGGGCTCTGTCGGACCCTGTCGGGCTCTGTTGGGCTCTACTGGGCCCTGTCGGGCCCTGTCGGGCCCTGTCGGGCTCTGTCGGGCCCTGTCGGGCTCTGTCGGGCTCTTTCGGGCTCTGTCGGGCTCTACTGGGCCCTGTCGTGCCCTGTCGGGCCCTGTCGGGATCTGTCGGGCTCTACTGGGCCCTGTCGGGCCCTGTCGGGCTCTGTCGGGCTCTGTCGGGCTCTGTCGGGCTCTACTGGTCCCTGTCGGGCCCTGTCGGGCTCTGTCGGGCCCTGTCGGGCCCTGTCGGGCTCTGTCGGGCTCTGTCGAGCTCTACTGGGCCCTGTCGGGCTCTGTCGGGCCCTGTCGGGCTCTGTCGGGCTCTGTCGGGCTCTACTGGGCTCTGTCGGGCCCTGTCGGGCCCTGTCGGGCCCTGTCGGGCTCTGTCGGGCCTTGTCGGGCTCTGTCGTTCTCTGTCGGGCTCTTTCGGGCTCTGTCGGGCTCTGTCGGGCCCTGTCGGGCCCTGTCGGGCTCTGTCGGTCTCTGTCGGGCCCTGTCGGGCTCTGTCGGGCCCTGTCGGACTCTGTCGGGCTCTGTCGGGCTCTGTCAGGCTCTACTGGGCCCTGTCGGGCTCTGTCGGGCTCTGTCGAGCTCTGTCGGGCTCTACTGGGCTCTGTCGGGCTCTTTCGGGCCCTGTCGGGCTCTGTCGGGCCCTGTCGAGCTCTGTCGGGCTCTGTGAGGCTCTACTGGGCCCTGTCGGGCTCTGTCGGGCTCTGTCGGGCCCTGTCGGGCTCTGTCGGGCTCTGTCGGGCTCTGTCGGGCTCTACTGGGCTCTGTCGGGCCCTGTCGGGCCCTGTCGGGCCCTGTCGGGCTCTGTCGGGCCCTGTCGGGCCCTGTCGGGCTCTGTCGGGCTCTTTCGGGCTCTGTCGGGCTCTGTCGGGCCCTGTCGGGCCCTGTCGGGCCCTGTCGGGCTCTTTCGGGCTCTGTCGGGCTCTGTCGGGCCCTGTCGGGCTCTGTCGGGCTCTGTCGGGCCCTGTCGGGCCCTGTCGGGCTCTGTTGGGCTCTGTCGGGCTCTACTGGGCCCTGTCGGGCTCTGTCGGGCTCTGTCGGGCCCTGTCGGGCCCTGTCGGGCTCTGTCGGGCTCTGTCGGGCTCTGTCGGACCCTGTCGGGCTCTGTTGGGCTCTACTGGGCCCTGTCGGGCCCTGTCGGGCCCTGTCGGGCTCTGTCGGGCCCTGTCGGGCTCTGTCGGGCTCTTTCGGGCTCTGTCGGGCTCTACTGGGCCCTGTCGTGCCCTGTCGGGCCCTGTCGGGATCTGTCGGGCTCTACTGGGCCCTGTCGGGCCCTGTCGGGCTCTGTCGGGCTCTGTCGGGCTCTGTCGGGCCCTGTCGGGCTCTGTTGGGCTCTACTGGTCCCTGTCGGGCCCTGTCGGGCTCTGTCGGGCCCTGTCGGGCCCTGTCGGGCTCTGTCGGGCTCTGTCGAGCTCTACTGGGCCCTGTCGGGCTCTGTCGGGCCCTGTCGGGCTCTGTCGGGCTCTACTGGGCACTGTCGGGCCCTGTCGGGCCCTGTCGGGCTCTGTCGGGCCCTGTCGGGCCCTGTCGGGCTCTGTCGGGCTCTGTCGAGCTCTACTGGGCTCTGTCGGGCTCTGTCGGGCCCTGTCGGGCTCTGTCGGGCCCTGTCGGGCTCTGTCGGGCTCTACTGGGCCCTGTCGGGTTCTGTCGGGCTCTGTCGGGCCCTGTCGGGCTTTGTCGGGCTCTGTCGGGCTCTGTCGGGCTCTGTCGGGCTCTACTGGGCCCTGTCGTGCCCTGTCGGACCCTGTCGGGCTCTGTCGGGCTCTACTGGGCCCTGTCGGGCTCTGTCGGGCCCTGTCGGGCTCTGTCGGGCTCTGTCGGGCTCTGTCGGGCTCTACTGGGCTCTACTGTTCCCTGTCAGGCCCTGTCGGGCTCTGTCGGGCCCTGTTGGGCTCTGTCGGGCTCTGTCGGGCCCTGTCGGGCCCTGTCGGGCTCTGTCGGGCTCTGTCAGGCTCTGTCGGGCTCTACTGGGCTCTGTCGGGCTCTGTCGGGTTCTGTCGGGCTCTGTCGGGCTCTGTCGGGCTCTGTCGGGCCCTGTCGGGCTCTGTCGGGCTCTGTCGGGTTCTCTCGGGCTCTGTCGGGCCCTGTCGGGCTCTGTCGGGCTCTGTCGGGCTCTGTCGGGCTCTACTGGGCTCTACTGTTCCCTGTCGGGCCCTGTCGGGCTCTGTCGGGCCCTGTCGGGCCCTGTCGGGCTCTGTCGGGCTCTGTCGGGCTCTACTGGACCCTGTCGGGCTCTGTCGGGCTCTACTGGACCCTGTCGGGCTCTGTCGGGCTCTGTCGGGCCCTGTCGGGCCCTGTTGGGCTCTGTCGGGTTCTCTCGGGCACTGTCGGGCCCTGTCGGGCTCTGTCGGGGTCTGTCGGGCCCTGTCGGGCCCTGTCAGGCTCTGTCGGGCTCTGTCGGGCTCTGTCGGACTCTACTGGGCTCTGTCGGGCTCTGTCGGGCCCTGTCGGGCTCTGTCGGGCTCTGTCGGGCTCTACTGGGCTCTGTCGGGCTCTACTGGGCTCTGTCGGGCTCTGTCGGGCCCTGTCGGGCCCTGTCGGGCTCTGTCGGGCTCTGTCGGGCTCTACTGGGCCCTGTCGGGCCCTGTCGGGCTCTGTCGGGCTCTGTCGGGCTCTACTGGGCTCTGTCGGGCTCTGTCGGGCTCTGTCGGGCTCTGTCGGGCCCTGTCGGGCTCTACTGGGCTCTGTCGGGCTCTGTCGGGCTCTACTGGGCTCTGTCGGGCTCTGTCGGGCTCTGTCGGGCCCTGTCGGGCTCTGTCGGGCCCTGTCGGGCTCTGTCGGGCTCTGTCGGGCTCTGTCGGGATCTGTCGGGCTCTGTCGGGCTCTGTCGGGCTCTACTGGGCCCTGTCCGGCTCTGTCGGGCTCTGTCGGGCTCTGTCGGGCTCTACTGGGCTCTACTATTCCCTGTCGGGCCCTGTCGGGCTCTGTCGGGCTCTGTCGGGCCCTGTCGGGCCCTGTCGGGCTCTGTCGGGCTCTGTCGGGCTCTGTAGGGCTCTACTGGGCTCTGTCTGGTTCTGTCGGGCTCTGTCGGGCTCTGTCGGGCCCTGTCGGGCTCTGTCGGGCTCTGTCGGGCTCTGTCGGGTTCTGTCGGGCTCTGTCGGGCCCTGTCGGGCTCTGTCGGGCTCTGTCGGGCTCTGTCGGGCTCTACTGGGCTCTACTGTTCCCTGTCGGGCTCTGTCGGGCTCTGTCGGGTTCTCTCGGGCACTGTCGGGCCCTGTCGGGCTCTGTCGGGCTCTGTCGGGCTCTGTCGGGCTCTACTGGGCCCTGTCGGGCTCTGTCGGGCTCTGTCGGGCTCTGTCGGGCTCTGTCGGGCCCTGTCGGGCTCTGTCGGGTTCTGTCGGGCCCTGTCGGGCTCTGTCGGGCTCTGTCGGGCCCTGTCGGGCTCTGTCGGGCTCTGTCGGGCTCTGTCGGGCTCTACTGGGCCCTGTCGGGCCCTGTCGGGCCCTGTCGGGCTCTGTCGGGCTCTACTGGGCCCTGTCGGGCTCTCTCGGGCCCTGTCGGGCTCTGTCGGGCTCTGTCGGGCTCTGTCGGGCTCTACTGTGCTCTGTCGGGCTCGGTCGGGCCCTGTCGGGCTCTGTCGGGCTCTGTCGGGCTCTGTCGGGCTCTGTTGGGCTCTACTGGTCTCTGACGGGCTCTGTCGGGCCCTGTCGGGCCCTGTCGGGCTCTGTCGGGCTCTGTCGGGCTCTACTGGGCCCTGTCTAGCCCTGTCGGGCCCTGTCGGGCCCTGTCGGGCTCTGTCGGGCTCTGTCGAGCTCTACTGGGCTCTGTCGGGCTCTGTCGGGCCCTGTCGGGCTCTGTCGGGCTCTGTCGGGCTCTGGCGGGCTCTGTCGGGCTCTGTCGGGCTCTACTGGGCCCTGTCGGGCTCTGTCGGGCTCTGTCGGGCTCTGTCGGGCCCTGTCCGGCTCTATCGGGCCCTGTCGGGCTCTGTCGGGCCCTGTCGGGCTCTGTCGGGCCCTGTCGGGCCCTGTCGGGCTTTCTCAGGCTCTGTCGGGCTCTGTCGGGCTCTGTCGGGCTCTACTGGGCCCTGTTGGGCTCTGTCGGGCTCTGTCGGGCCCTGTCGGGCTCTACTGGGCTCTACTATTCCCTGTCGGGCCCTGTCGGGCTCTGTCGGGCCCTGTCGGGCTCTGTCGGGCTCTGTCGGGCTCTACTGGGCTCTGTCGGGCTCTGTCGGGCTCTGTCGGGCCCTGTCGGGCTCTGTCGGGCCCTGTCGGACTCTGTCGGGCTCTGTCGGGCCCTGTCGGGCTCTGTCGGGCTCTGTCGGGCCCTGTCGGGCTCTGTCGGGCTCTGTCGGGCTCTGTCGGGCTCTACTGGGCCCTGTCGGGCTCTGTCGGGCTCTGTCGGGCTCTGTCGGGCCCTGTCGGGCTCTGTCGGGCCCTGTCGGGCCCTGTCGGGCTTTGTCAGGCTCTGTCGGGCTCTGTCGGGCTCTGTCGGGCTCTACTGGGCCCTGTCGGGCTCTGTCGGGCTCTGTCGGGCCCTGTCGGGCTCTGTCGGGCTCTGTCGGGCTCTGTCGGGCCCTGTCGGGCTCTGTCGGGCCCTGTCGGGCCCTGTCGGGCTCTGTCAGGCTCTGTCGGGCCCTGTCGGGCTCTGTCGGGCCCTGTCGGGCCCTGTCGGGCTCTGTCGGGCTCTACTGGGCCCTGTCGGGCTCTGTCGGGCTCTGTCGGGCCCTGTCGGTCTCTCTCGGGCCCTGTCGGGCTCTGTCGGGCCCTGTCGGGCTCTGTCGGGCTCTACTGGGCTCTGTCGGGCTCTGTCGGGCTCTGTCGGGCCCTTTTGGGCTCTGTCGGGCTCTGTCAGGCTCTGTCGGGCTCTACTGGGCCCTGTCGGGCTCTGTCGGGCTCTGTCGGGCTCTGTCGGGCCCTCTCCGGCTCTGTCGGGCTCTGTCGGGCTCTGTCGGGCCCTGTCGGGCTCTGTCGGGCTCTGTCGGGCTCTGTCGGGCTCTTCTGGGCTCTACTGTTCCCTGTCGGGCCCTGTCGGGCTCTGTCGGGCCCTGTCGGGCTCTGTCGGGCTCTGTTGGGCCCTGTCGGGCTCTGTCGGGCTCTGTCGGGCTCTGTCGGTCTCTGTCGGGATCTACTGGGCTCTGTCGGGCTCTGTCGGGATCTGTCGGGCTCTGTCGGGCTCTGTCGGGCTCTACTGGGCCCTGTCGGGCTCTGTCGGGCTCTGTCGGGCTCTGTCGGGCTCTGTCGGGCCCTGTCGGGCTCTGTCGGGCTCTACTGGGCACTGTCGGGCCCTGTCGGGCCCTGTCGGGCTCTGTCGGGCCCTGTCGGGCCCTGTCAGGCTCTGTCGGGCTCTGTCGGGCTCTACTGGGCTCTGTCGGTCTCTGTCGGGCCCTGTCGGGCTCTGTCGGGCCCTAGTCGGACTCTGTCGGGCTCTGTCGGGCTCTGTCAGGCTCTACTGGGCCCTGTCGGGCTCTGTCGGGCTCTGTCGAGCTCTGTCGGGCTCTACTGGGCCCTGTCGGGCTCTGTCGGGCTCTGTCGGGCCCTGTCGGGCTCTGTCGGGCTCTGTCGGGCTCTACTGGGCCCTGTCGGGCTCTGTCGGGCTCTGTCGGGCCCTGTCGGGCCCTGTCGGGCCCTGTCGGGCTCTTTCGGGCTCTGTCGGGCTCTGTCGGGCCCTGTCGGGCTCTGTCGGGCTCTGTCGGGCCCTGTCGGGCCCTGTCGGGCTCTGTTGGGCTCTGTCGGGCTCTACTGGGCCCTGTCGGGCTCTGTCGGGCTCTGTCGGGCCCTGTCGGGCCCTGTCGGGCTCTGTCGGGCTCTGTCGGGCTCTGTCGGACCCTGTCGGGCTCTGTTGGGCTCTACTGGGCCCTGTCGGGCCCTGTCGGGCCCTGTCGGGCTCTGTCGGGCCCTGTCGGGCTCTGTCGGGCTCTTTCGGGCTCTGTCGGGCTCTACTGGGCCCTGTCGTGCCCTGTCGGGCCCTGTCGGGATCTGTCGGGCTCTACTGGGCCCTGTCGGGCCCTGTCGGGCTCTGTCGGGCTCTGTCGGGCTCTGTCGGGCCCTGTCGGGCTCTGTTGGGCTCTACTGGTCCCTGTCGGGCCCTGTCGGGCTCTGTCGGGCCCTGTCGGGCCCTGTCGGGCTCTGTCGGGCTCTGTCGAGCTCTACTGGGCCCTGTCGGGCTCTGTCGGGCCCTGTCGGGCTCTGTCGGGCTCTACTGGGCACTGTCGGGCCCTGTCGGGCCCTGTCGGGCTCTGTCGGGCCCTGTCGGGCCCTGTCGGGCTCTGTCGGGCTCTGTCGAGCTCTACTGGGCTCTGTCGGGCTCTGTCGGGCCCTGTCGGGCTCTGTCGGGCCCTGTCGGGCTCTGTCGGGCTCTACTGGGCCCTGTCGGGCTCTGTCGGGCTCTGTCGGGCCCTGTCGGGCTCTGTCGGGCTCTGTCGGGCTCTGTCGGGCTCTACTGGGCTCTACTGTTCCCTGTCAGGCCCTGTCGGGCTCTGTCGGGCCCTGTCGGGCTCTGTCGGGCTCTGTCGGGCCCTGTCGGGCCCTGTCGGGCTCTGTCGGGCTCTGTCGGGTTCTGTCGGGCTCTGTCGGGCCCTGTCGGGCTCTGTCGGGCTCTGTCGGGCTCTGTCGGGCTCTACTGGGCTCTACTGTTCCCTGTCGGGCCCTGTCGGGCTCTGTCGGGCCCTGTCGGGCCCTGTCGGGCTCTGTCGGGCTCTGTCGGGCTCTACTGGACCCTGTCGGGCTCTGTCGGGCTCTGTTGGGCTCTGTCGGGCTCTGTCGGGCTCTGTCGGGCCCTGTCGGGCCCTGTTGGGCTCTGTCGGGTTCTGTCGGGCACTGTCGGGCCCTGTCGGGCTCTGTCGGGGTCTGTCGGGCCCTGTCGGGCCCTGTCAGGCTCTGTCGGGCTCTGTCGGGCTCTGTCGGACTCTACTGGGCTCTGTCGGGCTCTGTCGGGCCCTGTCGGGCTCTGTCGGGCTCTGTCGGGCTCTACTGGGCTCTGTCGGGCTCTACTGGGCTCTGTCGGGCTCTGTCGGGCCCTGTCGGGCCCTGTCGGGCTCTGTCGGGCTCTGTCGGGCTCTACTGGGCCCTGTCGGGCCCTGTCGGGCTCTGTCGGGCTCTGTCGGGCTCTACTGGGCTCTGTCGGGCTCTGTCGGGCTCTGTCGGGCTCTGTCGGGCCCTGTCGGGCTCTACTGGGCTCTGTCGGGCTCTGTCGGGCTCTACTGGGCTCTGTCGGGCTCTGTCGGGCTCTGTCGGGCCCTGTCGGGCTCTGTAGGGCTCTACTGGGCTCTGTCGGGTTCTGTCGGGCTCTGTCGGGCTCTGTCGGGCCCTGTCGGGCTCTGTCGGGCTCTGTCGGGTTCTGTCGGGCTCTGTCGGGCCCTGTCGGGCTCTGTCGGGCTCTGTCGGGCTCTGTCGGGCTCTACTGGGCTCTACTGTTCCCTGTCGGGCCCTGTCGGGCTCTGTCGGGCTCTGTCGGGCTCTGTCGGGCTCTACTGGGCCCTGTCGGGCTCTGTCGGGCTCTGTCGGGCGGTGTCGGGCTCTGTCGGGCCCTGTCGGGCTCTGTCGGGTTCTGTCGGGCCCTGTCGGGCTCTGTCGGGCTCTGTCGGGCCCTGTCGGGCTCTGTCGGGCTCTGTCGGGCTCTGTCGGGCTCTACTGGGCCCTGTCGGGCCCTGTCGGGCCCTGTCGGGCTCTGTCGGGCTCTACTGGGCCCTGTCGGGCTCTCTCGGGCCCTGTCGGGCTCTGTCGGGCTCTGTCGGGCTCTGTCGGGCTCTACTGTGCTCTGTCGGGCTCGGTCGGGCCCTGTCGGGCTCTGTCGGGCTCTGTCGGGCTCTGTCGGGCTCTGTTGGGCTCTACTGGTCTCTGTCGGGCTCTGTCGGGCTCTACTGGGCCCTGTCGGGCCCTGTCGGGCCCTGTCGGGCTCTGTCGGGCTCTACTGGGCCCTGTCGGGCTCTCTCGGGCCCTGTCGGGCTCTGTCGGGCCCTGTCGGGCTCTGTCGGGCTCTGTCGGGCTCTACTGGGCCCTGTCTAGCCCTGTCGGGCCCTGTTGGGCCCTGTCGGGCTCTGTCGGGCTCTGTCGAGCTCTACTGGGCTCTGTCGGGCTCTGTCGGGCCCTGTCGGGCTCTGTCGGGCTCTGTCGGGCTCTGGCGGGCTCTGTCGGGCTCTGTCGGGCTCTACTGGGCCCTGTCGGGCTCTGTCGGGCTCTGTCGGGCTCTGTCGGGCCCTGTCGGGCTCTGTCGGGCTCTGTCGGGCCCTGTCGGGCTCTGTCGGGCCCTGTCGGGCCCTGTCGGGCTTTCTCAGGCTCTGTCGGGCTCTGTCGGGCTCTGTCGGGCTCTACTGGGCCCTGTTGGGCTCTGTCGGGCTCTGTCGGGCCCTGTCGGGCTCTACTGGGCTCTACTATTCCCTGTCGGGCCCTGTCGGGCTCTGTCGGGCCCTGTCGGGCTCTGTCGGGCTCTGTCGGGCTCTACTGGGCTCTGTCGGGCTCTGTCGGGCTCTGTCGGGCCCTGTCGGGCTCTGTCGGGCCCTGTCGGGCTCTGTCGGGCTCTGTCGGGCCCTGTCGGGCTCTGTCGGGCTCTGTCGGGATCTGTCGGGCTCTGTCGGGCTCTGTCGGGCTCTACTGGGCCCTGTCGGGCTCTGTCGGGCTCTGTCGGGCTCTGTCGGGCTCTACTGGGCTCTACTATTCCCTGTCGGGCCCTGTCGGGCTCTGTCGGGCCCTGTCGGGCTCTGTCGGGCTCTGTCGGGCCCTGTCGGGCCCTGTCGGGCTCTGTCGGGCTCTGTCGGGCTCTGATAGGGCTCTGTCGGGCCCTGTCGGGCTCTGTCGGGCACTGTCGGGCTCTGTCGGGCCCTGTCGGGCCCTGTCAGGCTCTGTCGGGCTCTTTCGGGCTCTGTCGGGCTCTGTCGGGCCCTGTCGGGCCCTGTCGGGCCCTGTCGGGCTCTTTCGGGCTCTGTCGGGCTCTGTCGGGCCCTGTCGGGCTCTGTCGGGCCCTGTCGGGCTCTGTCGGGCTCTGTCGGGCTCTGTCGGGCTCTACTGGGCCCTGTCGGGCCCTGTCGGGCTCTATCGGGCTCTGTCGGGCTCTGTCGGGCCCTGTCGGGCTCTGTCGGGCCCTGTCGGGCCCTGTCGGGCTCTGTCGGGCTCTGTCGGGCTCTACTGGGCCCTGTCGGGCTCTGTCGGGCTCTGTCGGGCCCTGTCGGGACCTGTCGGGCTCTGTCGGGCTCTGTCGGGCTCTGTCGGGCCCTGTCGGGCTCTGTTGGGCTCTACTGGGCCCTGTCGGGCCCTGTCGGGCCCTGTCGGGCTCTGTCGGGCTCTTTCGGGCTCTGTCGGGCTCTGTCGGGCTCTACTGGGCTCTACTGTTCCCTGTCGGGCCCTGTCGGGCTCTGTCGGGCTCTGTCGGGCTCTGTCGGGCTCTACTGGGCCCTCTCGGGCTCTGTCGGGCTCTGTCGGGCCCTGTCGGGCCCTGTCGGGCTCTGTCGGGTTCTGTCGGGCCCTGTCGGGCTCTGTCGGGCTCTGTCGGGCCCTGTCGGGCTCTGTCGGGCTCTGTCGGGCTCTGTCGGGCTCTACTGGGCCCTGTCGGGCTCTGTCGGGCCCTTTCGGGCTCTGTCGGGCTCTACTGGGCCCTGTCGGGCTCTGTCGGGCTCTGTCGGGCTCTGTCGGGCTCTACTGGGCCCTGTCGGGCTCTGTCGGGCTCTGTCGGGCTCTGTCGGGCCCTGTCGGGCCCTGTCGGGCTCTGTCGGGTTCTGTCGGGCCCTGTCGGGCTCTGTCGGGCTCTGTCGGGCCCTGTCGGGCTCTGTCGGGCTCTGTCGGGCTCTGTCGGGCTCTACTGGGCCCTGTCGGGCCCTGTCGGGCCCTTTCGGGCTCTGTCGGGCTCTACTGGGCCCTGTCGGGCTCTGTCGGGCCCTGTCGGGCTCTGTCGGGCTCTGTCGGGCTCTGTCGGGCTCTATTGTGCTCTGTCGGGCTCGGTCGGGCCCTGTCGGGCTCTGTCGGGCTCTGTCGGGCTCTGTCGGGCTCTGTCGGGCTCTACTGGGCCCTGTCGGGCCCTGTCGGGCCCTTTCGGGCTCTGTCGGGCTCTACTGGGCCCTGTCGGGCTCTGTCGGGCCCTGTCGGGTTCTGTCGGGCCCTGTCGGGCTCTGTCGGGCTCTGTCGGGCCCTGTCGGGCTCTGTCGGGCTCTGTCGGGCTCTGTCGGGCTCTACTGGGCCCTGTCGGGCCCTGTCGGGCCCTGTCGGGCTCTGTCGGGCTCTACTGGGCCCTGTCGGGCTCTCTCGGGCCCTGTCGGGCTCTGTCGGGCTCTGTCGGGCTCTGTCGGGCTCTACTGTGCTCTGTCGGGCTCGGTCGGGCCCTGTCGGGCTCTGTCGGGCTCTGTCGGGCTCTGTCGGGCTCTGTTGGGCTCTACTGGTCTCTGACGGGCTCTGTCGGGCCCTGTCGGGCCCTGTCGGGCTCTGTCGGGCTCTGTCGGGCTCTACTGGGCCCTGTCTAGCCCTGTCGGGCCCTGTCGGGCCCTGTCGGGCTCTGTCGGGCTCTGTCGGGCTCTGTCGGGCCCTGTCGGGCTCTGTTGGGCTCTGTCGAGCTCTACTGGGCCCTGTTGGGCTCTGTCGGGCCCTGTCGGGCTCTGTCGGGCTCTGTCGAGCTCTACTGGGCCCTGTTGGGCTCTGTCGGGCCCTGTCGGGCTCTGTCGGGCTCTGTCGAGCTCTACTGGGCCCTGTTGGGCTCTGTCGGGCCCTGTCGGGCTCTGTCGGGCTCTACTGGGCACTGTTGGGCCCTGTCGGGCCCTGTCGGGCTCTGTCGGGCCCTGTCGGGCCCTGTCGGGCTCTGTCGGGCTCTGTCGAGCTCTACTGGGCTCTTTCGGGCTCTGTCGGGCCCTGTCGGGCTCTGTCGGGCCCTGTCGGGCTCTGTCGGGCTCTGTCGGGCTCTGTCAGGCTCTACTGGGCCCTGTCGGGCTCTGTCGGGCTCTGTCGGGCCCTGTCGGGCTTTGTCGGGCTCTGTCGGGCTCTGTCGGGCTCTGTCGGGCTCTACTGGGCCCTGTCGTGCCCTGTCGGGCCCTGTCGGGCTCTGTCGGGCTCTACTGGGCCCTGTCGGGCTCTGTCGGGCTCTGTCGGGCCCTGTCGGGCCCTGTCGGGCTCTGTCGGGCTCTGTCAGGCTCTGTCGGGCTCTACTGGGCTCTGTCGGGCTCTGTCGGGTTCTGTCGGGCTCTGTCGGGCTCTGTCGGGCCCTGTCGGGCCCTGTCGGGCTCTGTCGGGCTCTGTCGGGTTCTGTCGGGCCCTGTCGGGCCCTGTCGGGCTCTGTCGGGCTCTACTGGGCTCTACTGTTCCCTGTCGGGCCCTGTCGGGCTCTGTCGGGCCCTGTCGGGCTCTGTCGGGCTCTGTCGGGCTCTACTGGACCCTGTCGGGCTCTGTCGGGCTCTGTTGGGCTCTGTAGGGCTCTGTCGGGCTCTGTCGGGCCCTGTCGGGCCCTGTTGGGCTCTGTCGGGTTCTGTCGGGCACTGTCGGGCCCTGTCGGGCTCTGTCGGGGTCTGTCGGGCCCTGTCGGGCCCTGTCAGGCTCTGTCGGGCTCTGTCGGGCTCTGTCGGACTCTACTGGGCTCTGTCGGGCTCTGTCGGGCCCTGTCGGGCTCTGTCGGGCTCTGTCGGGCTCTACTGGGCTCTGTCGGGCTCTACTGGGCTCTGTCGGGCTCTGTCGGGCCCTGTAGGGCCCTGTCGGGCTCTGTCGGGCTCTGTCGGGCTCTACTGGGCCCTGTCGGGCCCTGTCGGGCTCTGTCGGGCTCTGTCGGGCTCTACTGGGCCCTGTCGGGCCCTGTCGGGCTCTGTCGGGCTCTGTCGGGCTCTGTCGGGCCCTGTCGGGCTCTACTGGGCTCTGTCGGGCTCTGTCGGGCTCTACTGGGCTCTGTCGGGCTCTGTCGGGCTCTGTCGGGCCCTGTCGGGCTCTGTCGGGCTCTGTCGGGCCCTGTCGGGCTCTGTCGGGCTCTGTCGGGATCTGTCGGGCTCTGTCGGGCTCTGTCGGGCTCTACTGGGCCCTGTCGGGCTCTGTCGGGCCCTGTCGGGCTCTGTCGGGCTCTGTCGGGCTCTACTGGACCCTGTCGGGCTCTGTCGGGCTCTGTCGGGCCCTGTCGGGCCCTGTCGGGCTCTGTCGGGCCCTGTCGGGCTCTGTCGGGCTCTGTCGGGCCCTGTCGGGCCCTGTCGGGCTCTGTCGGGCTCTGTCGGGCTCTGTAGGGCTCTACTGGGCTCTGTCGGGTTCTGTCGGGCTCTGTCGGGCTCTGTCGGGCCCTGTCGGGCCCTGTCGGGCTCTGTCGGGCTCTGTCGGGTTCTGTCGGGCTCTGTCGGGCCCTGTCGGGCTCTGTCGGGCTCTGTCGGGCTCTACTGGGCTCTACTGTTCCCTGTCGGGCCCTGTCGGGCTCTGTCGGCCTCTGTCGGGCTCTGTCGGGCTCTACTGGGCCCTGTCGGGCTCTGTCGGGCTCTGTCGGGCTCTGTCGGGCTCTGTCGGGCCCTGTCGGGCTCTGTCGGGTTCTGTCGGGCCCTGTCGGGCTCTGTCGGGCTCTGTCGGGCCCTGTCGGGCTCTGTCGGGCTCTGTCGGGCTCTGTCGGGCTCTACTGGGCCCTGTCGGGCCCTGTCGGGCCCTGTCGGGCTCTGTCGGGCTCTACTGGGCCCTGTCGGGCTCTGTCGGGCCCTGTCGGGCTCTGTCGGGCTCTGTCGGGCTCTGTCGGGCTCTACTGTGCTCTGTCGGGCTCGGTCGGGCCCTGTCGGGCTCTGTCGGGCTCTGTCGGGCTCTGTCGGGCTCTGTTGGGCTCTACTGGTCTCTGACGGGCTCTGTCGGGCCCTGTCGGGCCCTGTCGGGCTCTGTCGAACTCTGTCGGGTTCTACTGGGCCCTGTCTAGCCCTGTCGGGCCCTGTCGGGCCCTGTCGGGCTCTGTCGGGCTCTGTCGAGCTCTACTGGGCTCTGTCGGGCTCTGTCGGGCCCTGTCGGGCTCTGTCGGGCTCTGTCGGGCTCTGGCGGGCTCTGTCGGGCTCTGTCGGGCTCTACTGGGCCCTGTCGGGCTCTGTCGGGCTCTGTCGGGCTCTGTCGGGCTCTGTCGGGCTCTGTCGGGCTCTACTGGGCCCTGTCGGGCTCTGTCGGGCTCTGTCGGGCCCTGTCCGGCTCTATCGGGCTCTGTCGGGCTCTGTCGGGCCCTGTCGGGCTCTGTCGGGCCCTGTCGGGCCCTGTCGGGCTTTCTCAGGCTCTGTCGGGCTCTGTCGGGCTCTGTCGGGCTCTACTGGGCCCTGTTGGGTTCTGTCGGGCTCTGTCGGGCTCTACTGGGCTCTACTGTTCCCTGTCGGGCCCTGTCGGGCTCTGTCGGGCTCTGTCGGGCTCTGTCGGGCTCTACTGGGCCCTCTCGGGCTCTGTCGGGCTCTGTCGGGCCCTGTCGGGCCCTGTCGGGCTCTGTCGGGTTCTGTCGGGCCCTGTCGGGCTCTGTCGGGCTCTGTCGGGCCCTGTCGGGCTCTGTCGGGCTCTGTCGGGCTCTGTCGGGCTCTACTGGGCCCTGTCGGGCTCTGTCGGGCCCTTTCGGGCTCTGTCGGGCTCTACTGGGCCCTGTCGGGCTCTGTCGGGCTCTGTCGGGCTCTGTCGGGCTCTACTGGGCCCTGTCGGGCTCTGTCGGGCTCTGTCGGGCTCTGTCGGGCCCTGTCGGGCCCTGTCGGGCTCTGTCGGGTTCTGTCGGGCCCTGTCGGGCTCTGTCGGGCTCTGTCGGGCCCTGTCGGGCTCTGTCGGGCTCTGTCGGGCTCTGTCGGGTTCTACTGGGCCCTGTCGGGCCCTGTCGGGCCCTTTCGGGCTCTGTCGGGCTCTACTGGGCCCTGTCGGGCTCTGTCGGGCCCTGTCGGGCTCTGTCGGGCTCTGTCGGGCTCTGTCGGGCTCTATTGTGCTCTGTCGGGCTCGGTCGGGCCCTGTCGGGCTCTGTCGGGCTCTGTCGGGCTCTACTGGGCCCTGTCGGGCCCTGTCGGGCCCTTTCGGGCTCTGTCGGGCTCTACTGGGCCCTGTCGGGCTCTGTCGGGCCCTGTCGGGTTCTGTCGGGCCCTGTCGGGCTCTGTCGGGCTCTGTCGGGCCCTGTCGGGCTCTGTCGGGCTCTGTCGGGCTCTGTCGGGCTCTACTGGGCCCTGTCGGGCCCTGTCGGGCCCTGTCGGGCTCTGTCGGGCTCTACTGGGCCCTGTCGGGCTCTCTCGGGCCCTGTCGGGCTCTGTCGGGCTCTGTCGGGCTCTGTCGGGCTCTACTGTGCTCTGTCGGGCTCGGTCGGGCCCTGTCGGGCTCTGTCGGGCTCTGTCGGGCTCTGTCGGGCTCTGTTGGGCTCTACTGGTCTCTGACGGGCTCTGTCGGGCCCTGTCGGGCCCTGTCGGGCTCTGTCGGGCTCTGTCGGGCTCTACTGGGCCCTGTCTAGCCCTGTCGGGCCCTGTCGGGCCCTGTCGGGCTCTGTCGGGCTCTGTCGAGCTCTACTGGGCTCTGTCGGGCTCTGTCGGGCCCTGTCGGGCTCTGTCGGGCTCTGTCGGGCTCTGGCGGGCTCTGTCGGGCTCTGTCGGGCTCTACTGGGCCCTGTCGGGCTCTGTCGGGCTCTGTCGGGCTCTGTCGGGCCCTGTCCGGCTCTATCGGGCTCTGTCGGGCTCTGTCGGGCCCTGTCGGGCTCTGTCGGGCCCTGTCGGGCCCTGTCGGGCTTTCTCAGGCTCTGTCGGGCTCTGTCGGGCTCTGTCGGGCTCTACTGGGCCCTGTTGGGCTCTGTCGGGCTCTGTCGGGCCCTGTCGGGCTCTACTGGGCTCTACTATTCCCTGTCGGGCCCTGTCGGGCTCTGTCGGGCCCTGTCGGGCTCTGTCGGGCTCTGTCGGGCTCTACTGGGCTCTGTCGGGCTCTGTCGGGCTCTGTCGGGCCCTGTCGGGCTCTGTCGGGCCCTGTCGGGCTCTGTCGGGCTCTGTCGGGCCCTGTCGGGCTCTGTCGGGCTCTGTCGGGCTCTGTCGGGCTCTGTCGGGCTCTGTCGGGCTCTACTGGGCCCTGTCGGGCTCTGTCGGGCTCTGTCGGGCTCTGTCGGGCTCTACTGGGCTCTACTATTCCCTGTCGGGCCCTGTCGGGCTCTGTCGGGCCCTGTTGGGCTCTGTCGGGCTCTGTCGGGCCCTGTCGGGCCCTGTCGGGCTCTGTCGGGCTCTGTCGGGCTCTGATAGGGCTCTACTGGGCCCTGTCGGGCTCTGTCGGGCACTGTCGGGCTCTGTCGGGCCCTGTCGGGCCCTGTCAGGCTCTGTCGGGCTCTTTCGGGCTCTGTCGGGCTCTGTCGGGCCCTGTCGGGCCCTGTCGGGCCCTGTCGGGCTCTTTCGGGCTCTGTCGGGCTCTGTCGGGCCCTGTCGGGCTCTGTCGGGCCCTGTCGGGCTCTGTCAGGCTCTGTCGGGCTCTGTCGGGCTCTACCGGGCCCTGTCGGGCCCTGTCGGGCTCTATCGGGCTCTGTCGGGCCCTGTCGGGCTCTGTCGGGCCCTGTCGGGCCCTGTCGGGCTCTGTCGGGCTCTGTCGGGCTCTACTGGGCCCTGTCGGGCTCTGTCGGGCTCTGTCGGGCCCTGTCGGGACCTGTCGGGCTCTGTCGGGCTCTGTCGGGCTCTGTCGGGCCCTGTCGGGCTCTGTTGGGCTCTACTGGGCCCTGTCGGGCCCTGTCGGGCCCTGTCGGGCTCTGTCGGGCTCTTTCGGGCTCTGTCGGGCTCTGTCGGGCTCTACTGGGCCCTGTCGGGCTCTGTCGGGCTCTGTCGGGCTCTGTCGGGCCCTGTCGGGCTCTGTTGGGCTCTGTCGAGCTCTACTGGGCCCTGTTGGGCTCTGTCGGGCCCTGTCGGGCTCTGTCGGGCTCTGTCGGGCTCTACTGGGCCCTGTCGGGCTCTGTCGGGCTCTGTCGGGCTCTGTCGGGCCCTGTCGGGCTCTGTCGGGCTCTGTCGAGCTCTACTGGGCCCTGTTGGGCTCTGTCGGGCCCTGTCGGGCTCTGTCGGGCTCTGTCGAGCTCTACTGGGCCCTGTTGGGCTCTGTCGGGCCCTGTCGGGCTCTGTCGAGCTCTACTGGGCCCTGTTGGGCTCTGTCGGGCTCTGTTGGGCTCTGTCGAGCTCTACTGGGCCCTGTCGGGCCCTGTCGGGCTCTGTCGGGCCCTGTCGGGCCCTGTCGGGCTCTGTCGGGCTCTGTCGAGCTCTACTGGGCTCTTTCGGGCTCTGTCGGGCCCTGTCGGGCTCTGTCGGGCCCTGTCGGGCTCTGTCGGGCTCTGTCGGGCTCTGTCAGGCTCTACTGGGCCCTGTCGGGCTCTGTCGGGCTCTGTCGGGCCCTGTCGGGCTTTGTCGGGCTCTGTCGGGCTCTGTCGGGCTCTGTCGGGCTCTACTGGGCCCTGTCGTGCCCTGTCGGGCCCTGTCGGGCTCTGTCGGGCTCTACTGGGCCCTGTCGGGCTCTGTCGGGCTCTGTCGGGCCCTGTCGGGCCCTGTCGGGCTCTGTCGGGCTCTGTCAGGCTCTGTCGGGCTCTACTGGGCTCTGTCGGGCTCTGTCGGGTTCTGTCGGGCTCTGTCGGGCTCTGTCGGGCCCTGTCGGGCCCTGTCGGGCTCTGTCGGGCTCTGTCGGGTTCTGTCGGGCCCTGTCGGGCCCTGTCGGGCTCTGTCGGGCTCTGTCGGGCTCTGTCGGGCCCTGTCGGGCCCTGTCGGGCTCTGTCGGGCCCTGTCGGGCTCTGTCGGGCTCTGTCGGGCTCTACTGGACCCTGTCGGGCTCTGTCGGGCTCTGTTGGGCTCTGTAGGGCTCTGTCGGGCTCTGTCGGGCCCTGTCGGGCCCTGTTGGGCTCTGTCGGGTTCTGTCGGGCACTGTCGGGCCCTGTCGGGCTCTGTCGGGGTCTGTCGGGCCCTGTCGGGCCCTGTCAGGCTCTGTCGGGCTCTGTCGGGCTCTGTCGGACTCTACTAAGCTCTGTCGGGCTCTGTCGGGCCCTGTCGGGCTCTGTCGGGCTCTGTCGGGCTCTACTGGGCTCTGTCGGGCTCTACTGGGCTCTGTCGGGCTCTGTCGGGCCCTGTAGGGCCCTGTCGGGCTCTGTCGGGCTCTGTCGGGCTCTACTGGGCCCTGTCGGGCCCTGTCGGGCTCTGTCGGGCTCTGTCGGGCTCTACTGGGCCCTGTCGGGCCCTGTCGGGCTCTGTCGGGCTCTGTCGGGCTCTGTCGGGCCCTGTCGGGCTCTACTGGGCTCTGTCGGGCTCTGTCGGGCTCTACTGGGCTCTGTCGGGCTCTGTCGGGCTCTGTCGGGCCCTGTCGGGCTCTGTCGGGCTCTGTCGGGCCCTGTCGGGCTCTGTCGGGCTCTGTCGGGATCTGTCGGGCTCTGTCGGGCTCTGTCGGGCTCTACTGGGCCCTGTCGGGCTGTGTCGGGCCCTGTCGGGCTCTGTCGGGCTCTGTCGGGCTCTACTGGACCCTGTCGGGCTCTGTCGGGCTCTGTCGGGCCCTGTCGGGCCCTGTCGGGCTCTGTCGGGCCCTGTCGGGCTCTGTCGGGCTCTGTCGGGCCCTGTCGGGCCCTGTCGGGCTCTGTCGGGCTCTGTCGGGCTCTGTAGGGCTCTACTGGGCTCTGTCGGGTTCTGTCGGGCTCTGTCGGGCTCTGTCGGGCCCTGTCGGGCCCTGTCGGGCTCTGTCGGGCTCTGTCGGGTTCTGTCGGGCTCTGTCGGGCCCTGTCGGGCTCTGTCGGGCTCTGTCGGGCTCTACTGGGCTCTACTGTTCCCTGTCGGGCCCTGTCGGGCTCTGTCGGGCTCTGTCGGGCTCTGTCGGGCTCTACTGGGCCCTGTCGGGCTCTGTCGGGCTCTGTCGGGCTCTGTCGGGCTCTGTCGGGCCCTGTCGGGCTCTGTCGGGTTCTGTCGGGCCCTGTCGGGCTCTGTCGGGCTCTGTCGGGCCCTGTCGGGCTCTGTCGGGCTCTGTCGGGCTCTGTCGGGCTCTACTGGGCCCTGTCGGGCCCTGTCGGGCCCTGTCGGGCTCTGTCGGGCTCTACTGGGCCCTGTCGGGCTCTGTCGGGCCCTGTCGGGCTCTGTCGGGCTCTGTCGGGCTCTGTCGGGCTCTACTGTGCTCTGTCGGGCTCTGTCGGGCTCTACTGGGCCCTGTCGGGCCCTGTCGGGCCCTGTCGGGCTCTGTCGGGTTCTGTCGGGCCCTGTCGGGCTCTGTCGGGCTCTGTCGGGCTCTGTCGGGCTCTGTCGGGCTCTGTCGGGCTCTACTGGGCCCTGTCGGGCCCTGTCGGGCCCTTTCGGGCTCTGTCGGGCTCTACTGGGCCCTGTCGGGCTCTGTCGGGCCCTGTCGGGCTCTGTCGGGCTCTGTCGGGCTCTGTCGGGCTCTATTGTGCTCTGTCGGGCTCGGTCGGGCCCTGTCGGGCTCTGTCGGGCTCTGTCGGGCTCTGTCGGGCTCTGTCGGGCTCTACTGGGCCCTGTCGGGCCCTGTCGGGCCCTTTCGGGCTCTGTCGGGCTCTACTGGGCCCTGTCGGGCTCTGTCGGGCCCTGTCGGGCTCTGTCGGGCTCTGTCGGGCTCTGTCGGGCTCTACTGTGCTCTGTCGGGCTCGGTCGGGCCCTGTCGGGCTCTGTCAGGCTCTGTCGGGCTCTGTCGGGCTCTGTCGGACTCTACTGGGCTCTGTCGGGCTCTGTCGGGCCCTGTCGGGCTCTGTCGGGCTCTGTCGGGCTCTACTGGGCTCTGTCGGGCTCTGTCGGGCCCTGTAGGGCCCTGTCGGGCTCTGTCGGGCTCTGTCGGGCTCTACTGGGCCCTGTCGGGCCCTGTCGGGCTCTGTCGGGCTCTGTCGGGCTCTACTGGGCCCTGTCGGGCTCTGTCGGGCCCTGTCGGGCTCTACTGGGCTCTGTCGGGCTCTGTCGGGCTCTACTGGGCTCTGTCGGGCTCTGTCGGGCTCTGTCGGGCCCTGTCGGGCTCTGTCGGGCTCTGTCGGGCCCTGTCGGGCTCTGTCGGGCTCTGTCGGGATCTGTCGGGCTCTGTCGGGCTCTGTCGGGCTCTACTGGGCCCTGTCGGGCTCTGTCGGGCTCTGTCGGGCCCTGTCGGGCCCTGTCGGGCTCTGTCGGGCCCTGTCGGGCTCTGTCGGGCTCTGTCGGGCCCTGTCGGGCTCTGTCGGGCTCTGTCGGGCCCTGTCGGGCCCTGTCGGGCTCTGTCGGGCTCTGTCGGGCTCTCTAGGGCTCTACTGGGCTCTGTCGGGTTCTGTCGGGCTCTGTCGGGCTCTGTCGGGCCTGTCGGGCCCTGTCGGGCTCTACTGGGCTCTGTCGGGTTCTGTCGGGCTCTGTCGGGCCCTGTCGGGCTCTGTCGGGCTCTGTCGGGCTCTACTGGGCTCTACTGTTCCCTGTCGGGCCCTGTCGGGATCTGTCGGGCTCTGTCGGGCTCTGTCGGGCTCTACTGGGCCCTGTCGGGCTCTGTCGGGCTCTGTCGGGCTCTGTCGGGCTCTGTCGGGCCCTGTCGGGCTCTGTCGGGTTCTGTCGGGCCCTGTCGGGCTCTGTCGGGCTCTGTCGGGCCCTGTCGGGCTCTGTCGGGCTCTGTCGGGCTCTGTCGGGCTCTACTGGGCCCTGTCGGGCCCTGTCGGGCCCTGTCGGGCTCTGTCGGGCTCTACTGGGCCCTGTCGGGCTCTGTCGGGCCCTGTCGGGCTCTGTCGGGCTCTGTCGGGCTCTGTCGGGCTCTACTGTGCTCTGTCGGGCTCGGTCGGGCCCTGTCGGGCTCTGTCGGGCTCTGTCGGGCTCTGTCGGGCTCTGTTGGGCTCTACTGGTCTCTGACGGGCTCTGTCGGGCCCTGTCGGGCCCTGTCGGGCTCTGTCGGGCTCTGTCGGGCTCTACTGGGCCCTGTCTAGCCCTGTCGGGCCCTGTCGGGCCCTGTCGGGCTCTGTCGGGCTCTGTCGAGATCTACTGGGCTCTGTCGGGCTCTGTCGGGCCCTGTCGGGCTCTGTCGGGCTCTGTCGGGCTCTGGCGGGCTCTGTCGGGCTCTGTCGGGCTCTACTGGGCCCTGTCGGGCTCTGTCGGGCTCTGTCGGGCTCTGTCGGGCCCTGTCCGGCTCTATCGGGCTCTGTCGGGCTCTGTCGGGCCCTGTCGGGCTCTGTCGGGCCCTGTCGGGCCCTGTCGGGCTTTCTCAGGCTCTGTCGGGCTCTGTCGGGCTCTGTCGGGCTCTACTGGGCCCTGTTGGGCTCTGTCGGGCTCTGTCGGGCTCTACTGGGCTCTACTGTTCCCTGTCGGGCCCTGTCGGGCTCTGTCGGGCTCTGTCGGGCTCTGTCGGGCTCTACTGGGCCCTGTCGGGCTCTGTCGGGCTCTGTCGGGCTCTGTCGGGCCCTGTCGGGCCCTGTCGGGCTCTGTCGGGTTCTGTCGGGCCCTGTCGGGCTCTGTCGGGCTCTGTCGGGCCCTGTCGGGCTCTGTCGGGCTCTGTCGGGCTCTGTCGGGCTCTACTGGGCCCTGTCGGGCTCTGTCGGGCCCTTTCGGGCTCTGTCGGGCTCTACTGGGCCCTGTCGGGCTCTGTCGGGCTCTGTCGGGCTCTGTCGGGCTCTACTGGGCCCTGTCGGGCTCTGTCGGGCTCTGTCGGGCTCTGTCGGGCCCTGTCGGGCCCTGTCGGGCTCTGTCGGGTTCTGTCGGGCCCTGTCGGGCTCTGTCGGGCTCTGTCGGGCCCTGTCGGGCTCTGTCGGGCTCTGTCGGGCTCTGTCGGGCTCTACTGGGCCCTGTCGGGCCCTGTCGGGCCCTTTCGGGCTCTGTCGGGCTCTACTGGGCCCTGTCGGGCTCTGTCGGGCCCTGTCGGGCTCTGTCGGGCTCTGTCGGGCTCTGTCGGGCTCTACTGTGCTCTGTCGGGCTCGGTCGGGCCCTGTCGGGCTCTGTCGGGCTCTGTCGGGCTCTGTCGGGCCCTGTCGGGCTCTGTCGGGCTCTGTCGGGCTCTACTGGGCCCTGTCTAGCCCTGTCGGGCCCTGTCGGGCCCTGTCGGGCTCTGTCGGGCTCTGTCGAGCTCTACTGGGCTCTGTCCGGCTCTATCGGGCTCTGTCGGGCTCTGTCGGGCCCTGTCGGGCTCTGTCGGGCCCTGTCGGGCCCTGTCGGGCTTTCTCAGGCTCTGTCGGGCTCTGTCGGGCTCTGTCGGGCTCTACTGGGCCCTGTTGGGCTCTGTCGGGCTCTGTCGGGCCCTGTCGGGCTCTGTCGGGCTCTGTCGGGCCCTGTCGGGCTCTGTCGGGCCCTGTCGGGCCCTGTCGGGCTCTGTCGGGCTCTGTCGGGCTCTGTCGGGTTCTACTGGGCCTTCTCGGGCCCTGTCGGGCCCTGTCGGGCTCTGTCGGACTCTGCTGGGCCCTGTCGGGCTCTGTCGGGCCCTGTCGGGCTCTGTCGGGCCCTGTCGCGCCCTGTAGGGCTCTGTCGGGCCCTGTCGGGCTCTGTCGGGCTCTGTCGGGCTCTGTCGGGCTCTACTGGGCTCTACTGTTCCCTGTCGGGCCCTGTCGGGCTCTGTCGGGCCCTGTCGGGCTCTGTCGGGCTCTGTCGGGCCCTGTCGGGCCCTGTCGGGCTCTGTCGGGCTCTGTCGGGCTCTGTCCGGCTCTACTGGGCTCTGTCGGGCTCTGTCGGGTTCTGTCGGGCTCTGTCGGGCTCTGTCGGGCCCTGTCGGGCCCTGTCGGGCTCTGTCGGGCTCTGTCGGGTTCTGTCGGGCTCTGTCGGGCCCTGTCGGGCTCTGTCGGGCTCTACTGGGCCCTGTCGGGCTCTGTCGGGCCCTGTCGGGCTCTGTCGGGCTCTGTCGGGCTCTGTCGGGCTCTACTGGGCTCTACTGTTCCCTGTCGGGCCCTGTCGGGCTCTGTCGGGCCCTGTCGGGCCCTCTCGGGCTCTGTCGGGCTCTGTCGGGCCCTGTCGGGCTCTGTCGGGCTCTGTCGGGCTCTGTCGGGCTCTGTCGGGCACTACTGGGCTCTGTCGGGCTCTGTCGGGCTCTGTCGGGCCCTGTCGGGCTCTGTCGGGCTCTGTCGGGCTCTGTCGGGCTCTACTGGGCCCTGTCGGGCTCTGTCGGGCCCTTTCGGGCTCTGTCGGGCTCTACTGGGCCCTGTCGGGCTCTGTCGGGCTCTGTCGGGCTCTGTCGGGCTCTACTGGGCCCTGTCGGGCTCTGTCGGGCTCTGTCGGGCTCTGTCGGGCCCTGTCGGGCCCTGTCGGGCTCTGTCGGGTTCTGTCGGGACCTGTCGGGCTCTGTCGGGCTCTGTCGGGCCCTGTCGGGCTCTGTCGGGCTCTGTCGGGCTCTGTCGGGCTCTACTGGGCCCTGTCGGGCCCTGTCGGGCCCTTTCGGGCTCTGTCGGGCTCTACTGGGCCCTGTCGGGCTCTGTCGGGCCCTGTCGGGCTCTGTCGGGCTCTGTCGGGCTCTGTCGGGCTCTATTGTGCTCTGTCGGGCTCGGTCGGGCCCTGTCGGGCTCTGTCGGGCTCTGTCGGGCTCTGTCGGGCTCTGTCGGGCTCTACTGGGCCCTGTCGGGCCCTGTCGGGCCCTTTCGGGCTCTGTCGGGCTCTACTGGGCCCTGTCGGGCTCTGTCGGGCCCTGTCGGGCTCTGTCGGGCTCTGTCGGGCTCTGTCGGGCTCTACTGTGCTCTGTCGGGCTCGGTCGGGCCCTGTCGGGCTCTGTCAGGCTCTGTCGGGCCCTGTCGGGCTCTGTCGGACTCTACTGGGCTCTGTCGGGCTCTGTCGGGCCCTGTCGGGCTCTGTCGTGCTCTGTCGGGCTCTACTGGGCTCTGTCGGGCTCTGTCGGGCCCTGTAGGGCCCTGTCGGGCTCTGTCGGGCTCTGTCGGGCTCTACTGGGCCCTGTCGGGCCCTGTCGGGCTCTGTCGGGCTCTGTCGGGCTCTACTGGGCCCTGTCGGGCCCTGTCGGGCTCTGTCGGGCTCTGTCGGGCTCTGTCGGGCTCTACTGGGCTCTGTCGGGCTCTGTCGGGCTCTGTCGGGCCCTGTCGGGCTCTGTCGGGCTCTGTCGGGCCCTGTCGGGCTCTGTCGGGCTCTGTCGGGATCTGTCGGGCTCTGTCGGGCTCTGTCGGGCTCTACTGGGCCCTGTCGGGCTCTGTCGGGCTCTGTCGGGCCCTGTCGGGCCCTGTCGGGCTCTGTCGGGCCCTGTCGGGCTCTGTCGGGCTCTGTCGGGCCCTGTCGGGCTCTGTCGGGCTCTGTCGGGCCCTGTCGGGCCCTGTCGGGCTCTGTCGGGCTCTGTCGGGCTCTCTAGGGCTCTACTGGGCTCTGTCGGGTTCTGTCGGGCTCTGTCGGGCTCTGTCGGGCCCTGTCGGGCCCTGTCGGGCTCTGTCGGGCTCTGTCGGGTTCTGTCGGGCTCTGTCGGGCCCTGTCGGGCTCTGTCGGGCTCTGTCGGGCTCTACTGGGCTCTACTGTTCCCTGTCGGGCCCTGTCGGGCTCTGTCGGGCTCTGTCGGGCTCTGTCGGGCTCTACTGGGCCCTGTCGGGCTCTGTCGGGCTCTGTCGGGCTCTGTCGGGCCCTGTCGGGCTCTGTCGGGTTCTGTCGGGCCCTGTCGGGCTCTGTCGGGCTCTGTCGGGCCCTGTCGGGCTCTGTCGGGCTCTGTCGGGCTCTGTCGGGCTCTACTGGGCCCTGTCGGGCCCTGTCGGGCCCTGTCGGGCTCTGTCGGGCTCTACTGGGCCCTGTCGGGCTCTGTCGGGCCCTGTCGGGCTCTGTCGGGCTCTGTCGGGCTCTGTCGGGCTCTACTGTGCTCTGTCGGGCTCGGTCGGGCCCTGTCGGGCTCTGTCGGGCTCTGTCGGGCTCTGTCGGGCTCTGTTGGGCTCTACTGGTCTCTGACGGGCTCTGTCGGGCCCTGTCGGGCCCTGTCGGGCTCTGTCGGGCTCTGTCGGGCTCTACTGGGCCCTGTCTAGCCCTGTCGGGCCCTGTCGGGCCCTGTCGGGCTCTGTCGGGCTCTGTCGAGCTCTACTGGGCTCTGTCGGGCTCTGTCGGGCCCTGTCGGGCTCTGTCGGGCTCTGTCGGGCTCTGGCGGGCTCTGTCGGGCTCTGTCGGGCTCTACTGGGCCCTGTCGGGCTCTGTCGGGCTCCGTCGGGCTCTGTCGGGCCCTGTCCGGCTCTATCGGGCTCTGTCGGGCTCTGTCGGGCCCTGTCGGGCTCTGTCGGGCCCTGTCGGGCTCTGTCGGGCTTTCTCAGGCTCTGTCGGGCTCTGTCGGGCTCTGTCGGGCTCTACTGGGCCCTGTTGGGCTCTGTCGGGCTCTGTCGGGCTCTACTGGGCTCTACCGTTCCCTGTCGGGCCCTGTCGGGCTCTGTCGGGCTCTGTCGGGCTCTGTCGGGCTCTACTGGGCCCTGTCGGGCTCTGTCGGGCTCTGTCGGGCTCTGTCGGGCCCTGTCGGGCCCTGTCGGGCTCTGTCGGGTTCTGTCGGGCCCTGTCGGGCTCTGTCGGGCTCTGTCGGGCTCTGTCGGGCTCTGTCGGGCTCTACTGGGCCCTGTCGGGCTCTGTCGGGCCCTTTCGGGCTCTGTCGGGCTCTACTGGGCCCTGTCGGGCTCTGTCGGGCTCTGTCGGGCTCTGTCGGGCTCTACTGGGCCCTGTCGGGCTCTGTCGGGCTCTGTCGGGCTCTGTCGGGCCCTGTCGGGCCCTGTCGGGCTCTGTCGGGTTCTGTCGGGCCCTGTCGGGCTCTGTCGGGCTCTGTCGGGCCCTGTCGGGCTCTGTCGGGCTCTGTCGGGCTCTGTCGGGCTCTACTGGGCCCTGTCGGGCCCTGTCGGGCCCTTTCGGGCTCTGTCGGGCTCTACTGGGCCCTGTCGGGCTCTGTCGGGCCCTGTCGGGCTCTGTCGGGCTCTGTCGGGCTCTGTCGGGCTCTACTGTGCTCTGTCGGGCTCGGTCGGGCCCTGTCGGGCTCTGTCGGGCTCTGTCGGGCTCTGTCGGGCCCTGTCGGGCTCTGTCGGGCTCTGTCGGGCTCTACTGGGCCCTGTCTAGCCCTGTCGGGCCCTGTCGGGCCCTGTCGGGCTCTGTCGGGCTCTGTCGAGCTCTACTGGGCTCTGTCCGGCTCTATCGGGCTCTGTCGGGCTCTGTCGGGCCCTGTCGGGCTCTGTCGGGCCCTGTCGGGCCCTGTCGGGCTTTCTCAGGCTCTGTCGGGCTCTGTCGGGCTCTGTCGGGCTCTACTGGGCCCTGTTGGGCTCTGTCGGGCTCTGTCGGGCCCTGTCGGGCTCTGTCGGGCTCTGTCGGGCCCTGTCGGGCTCTGTCGGGCCCTGTCGGGCCCTGTCGGGCTCTGTCGGGCTCTGTCGGGCTCTGTCGGGTTCTACTGGGCCTTCTCGGGCCCTGTCGGGCCCTGTCGGGCTCTGTCGGACTCTGCTGGGCCCTGTCGGGCTCTGTCGGGCCCTGTCGCGCCCTGTAGGGCTCTGTCGGGCCCTGTAGGGCTCTGTCGGGCTCTGTCGGGCTCTACTGGGCTCTACTGTACCCTGTCGGGCCCTGTCGGGCTCTGTCGGGCCCTGTCGGGCTCTGTCGGGCTCTGTCGGGCCCTGTCGGGCCCTGTCGGGCTCTGTCGGGCTCTGTCGGGCTCTGTCCGGCTCTACTGGGCTCTGTCGGGCTCTGTCGGGTTCTGTCGGGCTCTGTCGGGCTCTGTCGGGCCCTGTCGGGCCCTGTCGGGCTCTGTCGGGCTCTGTCGGGTTCTGTCGGGCTCTGTCGGGCCCTGTCGGGCTCTGTCGGGCTCTGTCGGGCTCTGTCGGGCTCTACTGGGCTCTACTGTTCCCTGTCGGGCCCTGTCGGGCTCTGTCGGGCCCTGTCGGGCCCTCTCGGGCTCTGTCGGGCTCTGTCGGGCCCTGTCGGGCCCTGTCGGGCTCTGTCGGGCTCTGTCGGGCTCTGTCGGGCTCTGTCGGGCACTACTGGGCTCTGTCGGGCTCTGTCGGGCTCTGTCGGGCCCTGTCGGGCTCTGTCGGCTTCTGTCGGGCCCTGTCGGGCTCTGTCGGGCTCTTTCGGGCTCTGTCGGGCTCTGTCGGGCTCTACTGGGCTCTGTCGGGCTCTGTCGGGCTCTGTCGGGCTCTGTTGGGCTCTACTGGGCCCTGTCGGGCTCTGTCGGGCCCTGTCGGGCTCTGTCGGGCCCTGTCGGGCTCTGTCGGGCTCTGTCGGGCTCTGTCGGGCTCTACTGGGCCCTGTCGGGCTCTGTCGGGCCCTGTCGGGCTCTGTCGGGCTCTGTCGGGCTCTGTCGGGCTCTACTGGGCTCTGTCGGGCTCTGTCAGGCTCTGTCGGGCTCTACTGGGCTAAACTGGGCCCTGTCGGGCTCTGTCGGGCCCTGTCGGGCTCTGTCGGGCCCTGTCGGGCCCTGTCGGGCTCTGTCGGGCTCTGTCGGGTTCTGTCGGGCTCTACTGGGCCCTGTCGAGCCCTGTCGGGCCCTGTCGGGCCCTGTCGGGCTCTGTCGGGCTCTGTCGAGCTCCACTGGGCTCTGTCGGGCTCTGTCGGGCCCTGTCGGGCTCTGTCGGGCCCTGTCGGGCCCTGTCGGGCTCTGTCGGGCTCTGTCGGGCTCTGTCGGGCCCTGTCCGGCTCTGTCGGGCTCTGTCGGGCTCTGTCGGGCCCTGTCGGGCTCTGTCGGGCCCTGTCGGGCCCTGTCGGGCTCTGTCGGGCTCTGTCGGGCTCTGTCGGGCCCTGTCGGGCTCTGTCGGGCTCTGTCGGGCTCTGTCGGGCCCTGTCGGGCTCTGTCGGGCCCTGTCGGGCCCTGTCGGGCTTTGTCAGGCTCTGTCGGGCTCTGTCGGGCTCTGTCGGGCTCTACTGGGCCCTGTCGGGCTCTGTCGGGCTCTGTCGGGCTCTGTCGGGCCCTGTCGGGCTCTGTCGGGCCCTGTCGGGCCCTGTCGGGCTCTGTCGGGCTCTGTCGGGCTCCACTGGGCCCTGTCGGGCCCTGTCGGGCCCTGTCGGGCTCTGTCGGGCTCTACTGGGCCCTGTCGGGCTCTGTCGGGCTCTGTCGGGCTCTACTGGGCTCTGTCGGGCTCTGTCGGGCTCTGTCGGGCTCTACTGGGCTAAACTGGGCCCTGTCGGGCTCTGTGGGGCTCTGTGGGGCTCTGTCGGGCTCTGTCGGGCTCTACTGGGCCCTGTCGAGCCCTGTCGGGCCCTGTCGGGCCCTGTCGGGCTCTGTCGGGCTCTGTCGAGCTCTACTGGGCTCTGTCGGGCTCTGTCGGGCCCTGTCGGGCTCTGTCGGGCCCTGTCGGGCCCTGTCGGGATCTGTCGGGCTCTGTCGGGCTCTGTCGGGCCCTGTCCGGCTCTGTCGGGCTCTGTCGGGCCCTGTCGGACTTTGTCGGGCTCTGTCGGGCTCTGTCGGGCTCTGTCGGGCCCTGTCGGGCTCTGTCGGGCTCTGTCGGGCCCTGTCGGGCTCTGTCGGGCCCTGTCGGGCTCTGTCGGGCTCTGTCGGGCTCTGTCGGGCTCTGTCGGGCCCTGTCCGGCTCTGTCGGGCTCTGTCGGGCCCTGTCGGGCTCTGTCGGGCCCTGTCGGGCCATGTCGGGCTTTGTCGGGCTCTGTCGGGCTCTGTCGGGCTCTGTCGGGCCCTGTCGGGCTCTGTCGGGCCCTGTCGGGCCCTGTCGGACTTTGTCGGGCTCTGTCGGGCTCTGTCGGGCTCTGTCGGGCTCTGTCGGGCCCTGTCGGGCTCTGTCGGGCCCTGTCGGGCCCTGTCGGGCTCTGTCGGGCTCTGTCGGGCTCTACTGGGCTCTGTCGGGCTCTGTCGGGCTCTGTCGGGCCCTGTCGGGCTCTGTCGGGCTCTGTCGGGCCCTGTCGGGCTCTGTCGGGCTCTGTCGGGCCCTGTCGGGCTCTGTCGGGCCCTGTCGGGCCCTGTCGGGCTCTGTCGGGCTCTGTCGGGCTCTGTCGGGCCCTGTCGGGACCTGTCGGGCTCTGTCGGGCTCTGTCGGGCCCTGTCGGGCTCTGTTGGGCTCTACTGGGCGCTGTCGGGCCCTGTCGGGCCCTGTCGGGCTCTGTCGGGCTCTTTCGGGCTCTGTCGGGCTCTGTCGGGCTCTACTGGGCCCTGTCGTGCCCTGTCGGGCCCTGTCGGGCTCTGTCGGGCTCTACTGGGCCCTGTCGGGCCCTGTCGGGCTCTGTCGGGCTCTGTCGGGCTCTGTCGGGCCCTGTCGGGCTCTGTTGGGCTCTACTGGGCCCTGTCGGGCCCTGTCGGGCTCTGTCGGGCCCTGTCGGGCCCTGTCGGGCTCTGTCGGGCTCTGTCGAGCTCTACTGGGCTCTGTCGGGCCCTGTCGGGCCCTGTCGGGCTCTGTCGGGCCCTGTCGGGCTCTGTCGGGCTCTGTCAGGCTCTACTGGGCCCTGTCGGGCTCTGTCGGGCTCTGTCGGGCCCTGTCGGGCTTTGTCGGGCTCTGTCGGGCTCTGTCGGGCTCTGTCGGGCTCTACTGGGCCCTGTCGTGCCCTGTCGGGCTCTGTCGGGCTCTGTCGGGCTCTACTGGGCTCTACTGTTCCCTGTCGGGCCCTGTCGGGCTCTGTCGGGCCCTGTCGGGCTCTGTCGGGCTCTGTCGGGCCCTGTCGGGCCCTGTCGGGCTCTGTCGGGCTCTGTCAGGCTCTGTCGGGCTCTACTGGGCTCTGTCGGGCTCTGTCGGGTTCTGTCGGGCTCTGTCGGGCTCTGTCGGGCCCTGTCGGGCCCTGTCGGGCCCTGTCGGGCTCTGTCGGGTTCTCTCGGGCTCTGTCGGGCCGTGTCGGGCTCTGTCGGGCTCTGTCGGGCTCTGTCGGGCTCTACTGGGCTCTACTGTTCCCTGTCAGGCCCTGTCGGGCTCTGTCGGGCCCTGTCGGGCTCTGTCGGGCTCTGTCGGGCACTACTGGGCCCTGTCGGGCTCTGTCGGGCCCTGTCGGGCCCTGTTGGGCTCTGTCGGGTTCTGTCGGGCACTGTCGGGCCCTGTCGGGCTCTGTCGGGCTCTGTCGGGTTCTGTCGGGCTCTGTCGGGCCCTGTCGGGCTCTGTCGGGCTCTGTCGGGCTCTACTGGGCTCTGTCGGGCTCTGTCGGGCCCTGTCGGGCCCTGTCGGGCTCTGTCGGGCCCTGTCGGGCTCTGTCGGGCTCTGTCGGGCCCTGTCGGGCTCTACTGGGCTCTGTCGGGCTCTGTCGGGCTCTACTGGGCTCTGTCGGGCTCTGTCGGGCTCTGTCGGGCCCTGTCGGGCTCTGTCGGGCCCTGTCGGGCTCTGTCGGGCTCTGTCGGGCCCTGTCGGGCTCTGTCGGGCTCTGTCGGGATCTGTCGGGCTCTGTCGGGCTCTGTCGGGCTCTACTGGGCCCTGTCGGGCTCTGTCGGGCTCTGTCGGGCTCTGTCGGGCTCTACTGGTCTCTACTATTCCCTGTCGGGCCCTGTCCGGCTCTGTCGGGCCCTGTCGGGCTCTGTCGGGCTCTGTCGGGCCCTGTCGGGCCCTGTCGGGCTCTGTCGGGCTCTGTCGGCCTCTGTAGGGCTCTACTGGGCTCTGTCGGGCTCTGTCGGGTTCTGTCGGGCTCTGTCGGGCTCTGTCGGGCTCTACTGGGCTAAACTGGGCCCTGTCGGGCTCTGTGGGGCTCTGTCGGGCTCTGTCGGGCTCTGTCGGGCTCTACTGGGCCCTGTCGAGCCCTGTCGGGCCCTGTCGGGCCCTGTCGGGCTCTGTCGGGCTCTGTCGGGCTCTACTGGGCTCTGTCGGGCTCTGTCGGGCCCTGTCGGGCTCTGTCGGGCCCTGTCGGGCCCTGTCGGGATCTGTCAGGCTCTGTCGGGCTCTGTCGGGCCCTGTCCGGCTCTGTCGGGCTCTGTCGGGCCCTGTCGGACTTTGTCGGGCTCTGTCGGGCTCTGTCGGGCTCTGTCGGGCCCTGTCGGGCTCTGTCGGGCTCTGTCGGGCCCTGTCGGGCTCTGTCGGGCCCTGTCGGGCTCTGTCGGGCTCTGTCGGGCTCTGTCGGGCTCTGTCGGGCCCTGTCCGGCTCTGTCGGGCTCTGTCGGGCCCTGTCGGGCTCTGTCGGGCCCTGTCGGGCCATGTCGGGCTTTGTCGGGCTCTGTCGGGCTCTGTCGGGCTCTGTCGGGCCCTGTCGGGCTCTGTCGGGCCCTGTCGGGCCCTGTCGGGCTCTGTCGGGCTCTGTCGGGCTCTGTCGGGCCCTGTCGGGCCCTGTCGGGCTCTGTCGGGCTCTGTCGGGCTCTACTGGGCTCTGTCGGGCTCTGTCGGGCTCTGTCGGGCCCTGTCGGGCTCTGTCGGGCTCTGTCGGGCCCTGTCGGGCTCTGTCGGGCCCTGTCGGGCTCTGTCGGGCTCTGTCGGGCCCTGTCGGGCTCTGTCGGGCCCTGTCGGGCCCTGTCGGGCTCTGTCAGGCTCTGTCGGGCTCTGTCGGGCCCTGTCGGGCCCTGTCGGGCTCTGTCGGGCTCTGTCGGGCTCTGTCGGGCCCTGTCGGGACCTGTCGGGCTCTGTCGGGCTCTGTCGGGCCCTGTCGGGCTCTGTTGGGCTCTACTGGGCGCTGTCGGGCCCTGTCGGGCCCTGTCGGGCTCTGTCGGGCTCTTTCGGGCTCTGTCGGGCTCTGTCGGGCTCTACTGGGCCCTGTCGTGCCCTGTCGGGCCCTGTCGGGCTCTGTCGGGCTCTACTGGGCCCTGTCGGGCCCTGTCGGGCTCTGTCGGGCTCTGTCGGGCTCTGTCGGGCCCTGTCGGGCTCTGTTGGGCTCTACTGGGCCCTGTCGGGCCCTGTCGGGCTCTGTCGGGCCCTGTCGGGCCCTGTCGGGCTCTGTCGGGCTCTGTCGAGCTCTACTGGGCTCTGTCGGGCTCTGTCGGGCCCTGTCGGGCTCTGTCGGGCTCTACTGGGCACTGTCGGGCCCTGTCGGGCCCTGTCGGGCTCTGTCGGGCTCTGTCGAGCTCTACTGGGCTCTGTCGGGCCCTGTCGGGCCCTGTCGGGCTCTGTCGGGCCCTGTCGGGCTCTGTCGGGCTCTGTCAGGCTCTACTGGGCCCTGTCGGGCTCTGTCGGGCTCTGTCGGGCCCTGTCGGGCTTTGTCGGGCTCTGTCGGGCTCTGTCGGGCTCTGTCGGGCTCTACTGGGCCCTGTCGTGCCCTGTCGGGCTCTGTCGGGCTCTGTCGGGCTCTACTGGGCTCTACTGTTCCCTGTCGGGCCCTGTCGGGCTCTGTCGGGCCCTGTCGGGCTCTGTCGGGCTCTGTCGGGCCCTGTCGGGCCCTGTCGGGCTCTGTCGGGCTCTGTCAGGCTCTGTCGGGCTCTACTGGGCTCTGTCGGGCTCTGTCGGGTTCTGTCGGGCTCTGTCGGGCTCTGTCGGGCCCTGTCGGGCCCTTTCGGGCCCTGTCGGGCTCTGTCGGGTTCTCTCGGGCTCTGTCGGGCCCTGTCGGGCTCTGTCGGGCTCTGTCGGGCTCTGTCGGGCTCTACTGGGCTCTACTGTTCCCTGTCAGGCCCTGTCGGGCTCTGTCGGGCCCTGTCGGGCTCTGTCGGGCTCTGTCGGGCACTACTGGGCCCTGTCGGGCTCTGTCGGGCCCTGTCGGGCCCTGTTGGGCTCTGTCGGGTTCTGTCGGGCACTGTCGGGCCCTGTCGGGCTCTGTCGGGCTCTGTCGGGTTCTGTCGGGCTCTGTCGGGCCCTGTCGGGCTCTGTCGGGCTCTGTCGGGCCCTGTCGGGCTCTGTCGGGCTCTGTCGGGCCCTGTCGGGCCCTGTCGGGCTCTGTCGGGCCCTGTCGGGCTCTGTCGGGCTCTGTCGGGCCCTGTCGGGCTCTACTGGGCTCTGTCGGGCTCTGTCGGGCTCTACTGGGCTCTGTCGGGCTCTGTCGGGCTCTGTCGGGCCCTGTCGGGCTCTGTCGGGCCCTGTCGGGCTCTGTCGGGCTCTGTCGGGCCCTGTCGGGCTCTGTCGGGCTCTGTCGGGATCTGTCGGGCTCTGTCGGGCTCTGTCGGGCTCTACTGGGCCCTGTCGGGCTCTGTCGGGCTCTGTCGGGCTCTGTCGGGCTCTACTGGTCTCTACTATTCCCTGTCGGGCCCTGTCCGGCTCTGTCGGGCCCTGTCGGGCTCTGTCGGGCTCTGTCGGGCCCTGTCGGGCCCTGTCGGGCTCTGTCGGGCTCTGTCGGCCTCTGTAGGGCTCTACTGGGCTCTGTCGGGCTCTGTCGGGTTCTGTCGGGCTCTGTCGGGCTCTGTCGGGCCCTGTCGGGCCCTGTCGGGCTCTGTCGGGCTCTGTCGGGTTCTGTCAGGCTCTGTCGGGCCCTGTCGGGCTCTGTCGGGCTCTGTCGGGCTCTACTGGGCTCTACTGTTCCCTGTCGGGCCCTGTCGGGCTCTGTCGGGCTCTGTCGGGCTCTGTCGGGCTCTGTCGGGCCCTGTCGGGCCCTGTCGGGCTCTGTCGGGTTCTGTCGGGCCCTGTCGGGCTCTGTCGGGCTCTGTCGGGCCCTGTCGGGCTCTGTCGGGCTCTGTCGGGCTCTGTCGGGCTCTACTGGGCCCTGTCGGGCCCTGTCGGGCCCTGTCGGGCTCTGTCGGGCTCTACTGGGCCCTGTCGGGCTCTGTCGGGCTCTGTCGGGCTCTGTCGGGCTCTACTGTGATCTGTCGGGCTCGGTCGGGCCCTGTCGGGCTCTGTCGGGCTCTGTCGGGCTCTGTCGGGCTCTGTTGGGCTCTACTGGTCTCTGACGGGCTCTGTCGGGCCCTGTCGGGCCCTGTCGGGCTCTGTCGGGCTCTGTCGGGCTCTACTGGGCCCTGTCTAGCCCTGTCGGGCCCTGTCGGGCCCTGTCGGGCTCTGTCGGGCTCTGTCGAGCTCTACTGGGCTCTGTCGGGCTCTGTCGGGCCCTGTCGGGCTCTGTCGGGCTCTGGCGGGCTCTGGCGGGCTCTGTCGGGCTCTGTCGGGCTCTACTGGGCCCTGTCGGGCT
Source organism: Caloenas nicobarica (assembly GCF_036013445.1). Taxonomy (NCBI): domain Eukaryota; kingdom Metazoa; phylum Chordata; class Aves; order Columbiformes; family Columbidae; genus Caloenas; species Caloenas nicobarica. Next base: position 251,853 of record NW_027017182.1, read on the forward strand.
CTGTCGGGCTCTGTCGGGCTCTGTCGGGCCCTGTCCGGCTGTATCGGGCTATGTCGGGCTCTGTCGAGCTCTACTGGGCTCTGTCGGGCTCTGTCGGGCCCTGTCGGGCTCTGTCGGGCTCTGGCGGGCTCTGGCGGGCTCTGTCGGGCTCTGTCGGGCTCTACTGGGCCCTGTCGGGCTCTGTCGGGCTCTGTCGGGCTCTGTCGGGCCCTGTCCGGCTCTATCGGGCCCTGTCGGGCTCTGTCGGGCCCTGTCGGGCTCTGTCGGGCCCTGTCGGGCCCTGTCGGGCTCTGTCGGGCTCTGTCGGGCTCTACTGGGCCCTGTTGGGCTCTGTCGGGCTCTGTCGGGCCCTGTCGGGCTCTGTCGGGCTCTGTCGGGCCCTGTCGGGCTCTACTGGGCTCTACTATTCCCTGTCGGGCCCTGTCGGGCTCTGTCGGGCCCTGTCGGGCTCTGTCGGGCTCTGTCGGGCTCTACTGGGCTCTGTCGGGCTCTGTCGGGCTCTGTCGGGCCCTGTCGGGCTCTGTCGGGCTCTGTCGGGCTCTGTCGGGCTCTACTGGGCTCTACTATTCCCTGTCGGGCCCTGTCGGGCTCTGTCGGGCCCTGTCGGGCCCTGTCGGGCTCTGTCGGGCTCTGTCGGGCTCTGTCGGACTCTACTGGGCCCTGTCGGGCTCTGTCGGGCCCTGTCGGGCTCTGTCGGGCTCTGTCGGGCTCTGTCGGGCTCTACTGGGCTCTACTGTTCCCTGTCGGGCCCTGTCGGGCTCTGTCGGGCCCTGTCGGGCTCTGTCGGGCTCTGTCGGGCCCTGTTGGGCCCTGTCGGGCTCTGTCGGACTCTGTCGGGCTCTGTCCGGCTCTACTGGGCTCTGTCGGGCTCTGTCGGGTTCTGTCGGGCTCTGTCGGGCTCTGTCGGGCCCTGTCGGGCCCTGTCGGGCTCTGTCGGGCTCTGTCGGGTTCTGTCGGGCTCTGTCGGGCCCTGTCGGGCTCTGTCTGGCTCTACTGGGCCCTGTCGGGCTCTGTCGGGCCCTGTCGGGCTCTGTCGGGCTCTGTCGGGCTCTGTCGGGCTCTACTGGGCTCTACTGTTCCCTGTCGGGCCCTGTCGGGCTCTGTCGGGCCCTGTCGGGCCCTCTCGGGCTCTGTCGGGCTCTGTCGGGCCCTGTCGGGCCCTGTCGGGCTCTGTCGGGCTCTGTCGGGCTCTGTCGGGCTCTGTCGGGCACTACTGGGCTCTGTCGGGCTCTGTCGGGCTCTGTCGGGCCCTGTCGGGCTCTGTCGGCTTCTGTCGGGCCCTGTCGGGCTCTGTCGGGCTCTTTCGGGCTCTGTCGGGCTCTGTCGGGCTCTACTGGGCTCTGTTGGGCTCTGTCGGGCTCTGTCGGGCTCTGTTGGGCTCTACTGGGCCCTGTCGGGCTCTGTCGGGCTCTGTCGGGCTCTGTCGGGCCCTGTCGGGCTCTGTCGGGCCCTGTCGGGCTCTGTCGGGCTCTGTCGGGCTCTGTCGGGCTCTACTGGGCCCTGTCGGGCTCTGTCGGGCTCTGTCGGGCTCTGTCGGCCCTGTCGGGCTCTGTCGGGCCCTGTCGGGCCCTGTCGGGCTTTGTCAGGCTCTGTCGGGCTCTGTCGGGCTCTGTCGGGCTCTACTGGGCTCTGTCGGGCTCTGTCGGGCCCTGTCGGGCTCTGTCGGGCCCTGTCGGGCCCTGTCGGGCTCTGTCGGGCTCTGTCGGGCTCCACTGGGCCCTGTCGGGCCCTGTCGGGCCCTGTCGGGCTCTGTCGGGCTCTACTGGGCCCTGTCGGGCTCTGTCGGGCTCTGTCGGGCTCTGTCGGGCTCTACTGGGCTCTGTCGGGCTCTGTCGGGCTCTGTCGGGCTCTACTGGGCCCTGTCGGGCCCTGTCGGGCTCTGTCGGGCTCTGTCGGGCTCTACTGGGCTCTGTCGGACTCTGTCGGGCTCTGTCGGGCCCTGTCGGGCTCTACTGGGCTCTGTCGGGCTCTGTCGGGCTCTACTGGGCTCTGTCGGGCTCTGTCGGGCTCTGTCGGGCCCTGTCGGGCTCTGTCGGGCCCTGTCGGGCTCTGTCGGGCTCTGTCGGGATCCGTCGGGCTCTGTCGGGCTCTGTCGGGCTCTACTGGGCCCTGTCGGGCTCTGTCGGGCTCTGTCGGGCTCTGTCGGGCTCTACTGGGCTCTACTATTCCCTGTCGGGCCCTGTCGGGCTCTGTCGGGCCCTGTCGGGCTCTGTCGGGCTCTGTCGGGCCCTGTCGGGCCCTGTCGGGCTCTGTCGGGCTCTGTCGGGCTCTGTAGGGCTCTACTGGGCTCTGTCGGGCTCTGTCGGGTTCTGTCGGGCTCTGTCGGGCTCTGTCGGGCCCTGTCGGGCCCTGTCGGGCTCTGTCGGGCTCTGTCGGGTTCTGTCGGGCTCTGTCGGGCCCTGTCGGGCTCTGTCGGGCTCTGTCGGGCTCTGTCGGGCTCTACTGGGCTCTACTGTTCCCTGTCGGGCCCTGTCGGGCTCTGTCGGGCTCTGTCGGGCTCTGTCGGGCTCTACTGGGCCCTGTCGGGCTCTGTCGGGCTCTGTCGGGTTCTGTTGGGCCCTGTCGGGCTCTGTCGGGTTCTGTTGGGCCCTGTCGGGCTCTGTCGGGCTCTGTCGGGCCCTGTCGGGCTCTGTCGGGCCCTGTCGGGCTCTGTCGGGCTCTACTGGGCCCTGTCGGGCTCTGTCGGGCTCTGTCGGGCCCTGTCGGGCCCTGTCGGGCTCTGTCGGGGTTCTGTTGGGCCCTGTCCGGGCTCTGTCGGGCTCTGTCGGGCCCTGTCGGGCTCTGTCGGGCCCTGTCGGGCTCTGTCGGGCTCTACTGGGCCCTGTCGGGCTCTGTCGGGCCCTGTCGGGCTCTGTCGGGCTCTGTCGGGCTCTGTCGGACTCTACTGGGCTCTGTCAGGCTCTGTCGGGCCCTGTCGGGCTCTGTCGGGCTCTGTCGGGCTCTGTCGGGCTCTGTCGGGCTCTACTGTGCTCTGTCGGGCTCGGTCGGGCCCTGTCGGGCTCTGTCGGGCTCTGTCGGGCTCTGTCGGGCTCTACTGGTCTCTGACGGGCTCTGTCGGGCCCTGTCGGGCCCTGTCGGGCTCTGTCGGGCTCTGTCGAGCTCTACTGGGCTCTGTCGGGCTCTGTCGGGCTCTGTCGGGCTCTGTCGGGCCCTGTCCGGCTCTATCGGGCTCTACTGGGCCCTGTCGGGCTCTGTCGGGCTCTGTCGGGCTCTGTCGGGCCCTGTCCGGCTCTGTCGGGCTCTGTCGGGCTCTGTCGGGCCCTGTCGGGCTCTGTCGGGCCCTGTCGGGCCCTGTCGGGCTTTCTCAGGCTCTGTCGGGGTCTGTCGGGCTCTGTCGGGCTCTACTGGGCCCTGTTGGGCTCTGTCGGGCCCTGTCGGGCTCTGTCGGGCTCTGTCGGGCCCTGTCGGGCTCTGTCGGGCCCTGTCGGGCCCTGTCGGGCTCTGTCGGGCTCTGTCGGGCTCTGTTGGGTTCTACTGGGCCTTGTCGGGCCCTGTCGGGCCCTGTCGGGCTCTGTCGGACTCTACTGGGCCCTGTCGTGCTCTGTCGGGCCCTGTCGGGCTCTGTCGGGCTCTGTCGGGCTCTGTCGGGCTCTACTGGGCTCTACTGTTCCCTGTCGGGCCCTGTCGGGCTCTGTCGGGCCCTGTCAGGCTCTGTCGGGCTCTGTCGGGCCCTGTCGGGCCCTGTCGGGCTCTGTCGGGCTCTGTCGTTCTCTGTCCGGCTCTACTGGGCTCTGTCGGGCTCTGTCGGGCCCTGTCGGGCCCTGTCGGGCTCTGTCGGGCTCTGTCGGGTTCTGTCGGGCTCTGTCGGGCCCTGTCGGGCTCTGTCGGGCTCTACTGGGCCCTGTCGGGCTCTGTCGGGCTCTGTCGGGCTCTGTCGGGCTCTACTGGGCTCTACTGTTCCCTGTCGGGCCCTGTCGGGCTCTGTCGGGCCCTGTCGGGCCCTCTCGGGCTCTGTCGGGCTCTGTCGGGCCCTGTCGGGCTCTGTCGGGCCCTGTCGGGCTCTGTCGGGCTCTGTCGGGCTCTGTCGGGCTCTGTCGGGCACTACTGGGCTCTGTCGGGCTCTGTCGGGCTCTGTCGGGCTCTGTCGGGCCCTGTCGGGCTCTGTCGGCTTCTGTCGGGCCCTGTCGGGCTCTGTGGGGCTCTTTCGGGCTCTGTCGGGCTCTGTCGGGCTCTACTGGGCTCTGTCGGGCTCTGTCGGGCTCTGTCGGGCTCTGTTGGGCTCTACTGGGCCCTGTCGGGCTCTGTCGGGCTCTGTCGGGCTCTGTCGGGCCCTGTCGGGCTCTGTCGGGCCCTGTCGGGCTCTGTCGGGCTTTGTCAGGCTCTGTCGGGCTCTGTCGGGCTCTGTCGGGCTCTACTGGGCCCTGTCGGGCTCTGTCGGGCTCTGTCGGGCTCTGTCGGGCTCTACTGGGCCCTGTCGGGCCCTGTCGGGCCCTTTCGGGCTCTGTCGGGCTCTACTGGGCCCTGTTGGGCTCTGTCGGGCCCTGTCGGGCTCTGTCGGGCTCTGTCGGGCTCTGTCGGGCTCTACTGTGCTCTGTCGGGCTCGGTCGGGCCCTGTCGGGCTCTGTCGGGCTCTGTCGGGCTCTGTTGGGCTCTGTCGGGCTCTACTGGTCTCTGACGGGCTCTGTCGGGCCCTGTCGGGCCCTGTCGGGCTCTGTCGGGCTCTGTCGGGCTCTACTGGGCCCTGTCTAGCCCTGTCGGGCCCTGTCGGGCCCTGTCGGGCTCTGTCGGGCTCTGTCGAGCTCTACTGGGCTCTGTCCGGCTCTATCGGGCTCTGTCGGGCTCTGTCGGGCCCTGTCGGGCTCTGTCGGGCCCTGTCGGGCCCTGTCGGGCTTTCTCAGGCTCTGTCGGGCTCTGTCGGGCTCTGTCGGGCTCTACTGGGCCCTGTTGGGCTCTGTCGGGCTCTGTTGGGCCCTGTCGGGCTCTGTCGGGCTCTGTCGGGCCCTGTCGGGCTCTGTCGGGCCCTGTCGGGCCCTGTCGGGCTCTGTCGGGCTCTGTCGGGCTCTGTCGGGTTCTACTGGGCCTTGTCGGGCCCTGTCGGGCCCTGTCGGGCTCTGTCGGACTCTACTGGGCCCTGTCGGGCTCTGTCGGGCCCTGTCGGGCTCTGTCGGGCTCTGTCGGGCTCTGTCGGGCTCTACTGGGCTCTACTGTTCCCTGTCGGGCCCTGTCGGGCTCTGTCGGGCCCTGTCGGGCTCTGTCGGGCTCTGTCCGGCTCTACT